>NC_142390.1:6385000-6410000 GCF_059441005.1 Hippichthys cyanospilos | reverse complement strand
AGTCCTTCTACGCGTGAGCGCTCGGGCTTTTGGGATTCCGGCGGGCTGGTCCGGTTGTGGATTACAGCGCCGCGGGCGTGTAGTTGCGGCAGGAATAACGGCTTCGGCAGTTCCGATGCGCTGAATTCATAACAAAGGCAACAAGACAGGCACTCGCTCTAATGAAGGTGCACATAATTACCTGGAAACGCACAACAGTGCCACATCATTCAGCGTCGATGATTTGACAGAGTAGGTGGGCGGCCATCTGCCTCAAGCTGAGCGATAAGATGGCTGCCCGGAATGTGCTCGGCTTTGAACAGAAGAAATAAGAGTGTTTTATTTTTTTTTCTGAAGACGACACCCCCCGGTTCCTCGCGGTAACTCCTCCTGCTCAAAAGTGTGTTTATGGAAGCAGACGTGGCTTTGAATGATAAGCGCTTCCTTTAATCACTCGCTCAGCCAGGTGTTTACTTCACCTTTTAAGCCCTCGAGACGGAGCCAAAAGCCGCCTGGCGTCTTCCGCGCATGACTCATTAGAGAACTCGTCGGTTCTGACCGACACGCGTCCTCAAAGAAGCCAAACGCTTAACGGCCTTCGCGCCGTTCCAAATATCGCATCCGCTTTTGGAATCTTTAACGGCCTTCCTTTTAAAAGTGTCGCCCTGTTTGTATTGCTCATTTTCAGCACATTTCACTGTACTTTGAGCAGTTATGAGCCGGTGATAAAGAATAATGGGCGGTTTTATTTCTCATAGCGTTTTACGTCCCGGTGACCCCCAGCCTTTTTGGCAAGCCGGCGGGGTTTTGATTTCAGCTAGCAATCAATTCATTTTAATCACAATGGCCGCCGCCGCGAAGCTGAAGGACGGGGCGGAGGGGGAGGGGGGCTAATTGATTGGCAGGTATTTGCATATACAGTACGCCACAAAATGTCACGACCGGCCTTGGTGGTGACCCGCGCGGGCCTGTTGGCGAAACAAACTGATGAGGGTAATTCATCATGCCGCCTGCGTGCTCGCTCGCCGGCTCGGACGGGCGGCGGCGGCGGCGCCCGCCATTGTTAGCGTCGTCAGTCACCTGTCACGCCACAGTGGGCGCGAGGACGCTTGAGGAGACGACGGGTGGCGGGGTTGTGGAGGGATTGCAGATGAGGATGATCCCGGCACCAATGACGGACATTTAAGGCTGTCACTCAATCATTGCTTGTTTTTACGAGTTAGCGCTCAGGGTTAGCGAGTTCACATTTACAACCTAAATTCTTATTCATTTTCTATGAAACGGTATTCATTCATTCCCAACTGTTTGTGTCTTTTTGTCGTGTTTACCTTGACTTTTTTCCTCCAATTAGAAACCAGCTTCTCTATGTCGCTACGTTATTGTAATCTGCCCAGGAACCTCAAATTTTTTGTTTCACAAATAATTCTATTCATGGTCCGGGGTCGTTCAGATGACCTCAGGGAAAAGACTTTGTTTTGTATAGTTTTTTTTTTCATTTCGGGCACTTTGATGCACTTGGTTATGCTGTTTCCTGTTTTATACTAAACTGTAAACACTGTAAAAAAATAGTTAACAGTAGTTGATTCATATCGCTACATGTGAAAAATGATTTTACGTATCCATGTGGTAGATAATAATCTTATTTGTAGTCCAGTCGTGTGAGGGTGTGCAAAAGGTTTTCTCTTTCCTGGGGGGGTTTAATTGAGAAGCACTGGACTAGCAAAAAATGTCTGTAACGTGCTGCTTGATAAATTTTACATGAAAAAATTACAATGAAACGAAATTGTCGCAAAAGTTTGCATGGTAAAATGATAATTGCGTTTTAAGAAGAGGCAATGGATGGAGAGCAACTTAGATCTCATAAATGAGATCATTTGTCAACAATTCATCCGTAAAAATCCAACGGAGCATCATTCTAATACCTCCAAAAGTCTATGTTGTTCAAGGTCACAGCTGTTCCAATGGCGTGTAGCATTAGAACTTTCTCAGCAAAACTCCCCAGCTTATAATGTAAACATTTGGCCACGGTTGTAGTAATTATGCCCGAGCACAAGTCTCCATCCCCAGACGGAGCGGAAATATAGTAAGAAAGGGTTTGGGGGGGGGGTGCAACTCATTAGTACCGTGGCTGACTCTCCATGATAACGCCACCTCCAATTCCTCTGAGAGGTTTTACTTTTTGACCAATTAGCTGCCGGAGCAACCTATTGGCCACCAAGTGATCTCAGCTGGGACTTTATCAGAGCATGCTCTATTAAATCCACTCTCCGGCTGAGGCGTTGGAATAGCTGTCCCTATCTGATGTCGCTGCCAAATAATAAGAGTTGTTATGACACGCTTTTATGCGTGTATTTGGTGTGGAATCCAGTGCCCGCTATCTGATCCCGCAGTGGGTGATTTTGTTTGCGTTATGGGCCATTTTTGAGCAATAAGGCTGGCTGAATAGATTATCATAATGCTCAGGGGCGGAAGGTGTCCGGAAACTAAAATGCGGCTTTCTGGTATTCACACAATGTCTTCAAGAGGGTCAAAAGGCCTGGCAGTAGCTGCTGGATAATGTAGTCAGGTGGGAAGTAATCCTAATGACTTGGTAAACTCCACATGAAAGCGTCGCAATCGACGTGCCCGGCAAACTCAACCGCACAGAAGCCGGTTCGTAATGACGGCGTCTCCATCTCATTGAACTCGCTTCGGGTGACTTGAAGCGAGTGAAAACGTAAATGAAGGAGTAAAAAAGGTAGAGGATATTGGTTGTTGTTCAGTAACCACCTGCCTGCAAAGGAACATTTTCACTTTGTTTAGCTAGAATGAGACGGACTTGACTTGTACTTTTTTTTAGTTTAGGTCCACCTCTCTTATTGTAGTGGTCTGCTCCTTCTTCGCATGAGACTCTTCTCTTGATTATGTTCCTGCGACTCTCGCACAGTACTCGACTGCTTTGTTAGACTTGGGTCTATTTGAAACCTTTCATTTTAAGAAACACAAAAAGACTACCGTATTTTCCGGACTATAAGTCGCAGCTGCTAAATATACGAAAAAAAAAATGTCACAGATAAAAGATAAAATCTTATATACTGTGTACTGTATATAACATTTACATGTCACAAATTTACCAAATTTGATACATTCTCTTATTCAATTTAGACATTTGTTTTGATAATATATTTGAAAAACTGTTTGAGCGCAACCATTGATTCACATATTTTCTGTTCCATTTCATCGTTGTTCCATAAATTGAAACCTGGAACAGATACACACATTTGCTTCCTGGTGACTAGCAAAAAAAAAACAACAATAACAACAGACTATAAGCCGCAGGGCTCAAATCATGAGCAAAAAGTCGCGGCTTGTAGTCCGAAAAATACGGTACTTCTTTTCCAAACTTTTTTACTGATCTCATCTGAATCCAGAAAATTTCACAACTGTCTATATTTTTAGACTCATTAGCGCTGCTCAACGAAGTCCTATTGTATGCTCAGTTAAGGACATCTTGGCCTTTCCAATTAAAAACGTATATTTACTCGATTTTCGAACGTTTTAAAGGTAAAACGCCATTTTTTTTTCTAAAAAAATTGAATTTAAGCACTGCAACAAATCACTGCATTTGTACTTTATACTATGCTGGCAGATTCTTCCTTTTCACTTCTTGTCGTATTTCTTTGAAAAATGCGAACGAGTTGAGGACTTATTTTGTAATCTAAAGATAAGAGCGAAGCGAACCCCTCCGGCTCAGTGCAACAGGCGAGTCTTGATCCTTCCAGATGAAACACAAACTGCGGTGTCCAGCAATCGTGGGCTTAGACAAGGTAAACATGTTAGCGCCGCGACGCCGACTGACTCCTTGATCATCCGTTTTTTTTCTTCGACGGGGTCACATTCGTGCGCCGGTTTTTCTCAATAACGTGGCTGAACTACGATCATCGTTGTGTTTGTTGTGTGAAAGCACGCCGATCCCTCTGAGGGGCCGGATAGAAATCGACAGTCCCTCCCGCATGGCGCAGCGCATTGTTTCGGGGATTACGGAGGGATTAAGGGCGGACGGCGCGGACCCGGGGCTCGGGCGGCGTGACCCACCGCTAATCATTATGAGACAGATACACAGCACTCATACTTGGGAAAGCTGAGGTGGCGTCGCCTTCTCAATTATTCATGACCGGCGGTAGCTGAGGGCGGATGGACTTTCCAAGACTACCGCCGAGTGTTAAATTGGACAAACAGATTTGGGTTAACAAGGACTTTATCGGCAGTCCCATCAGGACGGGAGACTTTTGCATCGATCGGGCGGTCCGACTCGGAGGATTGTTTACCCGGGTCGGTCGGCGCCCCCGTTTCAAGACGTGACCGTTGGTTTGGAGTTCGCCCTTGTCGGCTAGCAGCTAGATAAAAGAATCCTCGGAGAGGCTAGCGGGCTTTGAGCTTCTCTAGGTTGTGTTAAGGCTCAGTAGGATCTCACAAGGCCTCTGCTTATCAAAAGCTACATCCTGCGGCTTGAGTAAAAAGGAAAGAAAAAGTTGGTCGGTCAGTACTTGTCATGTCGTATTTCTGTTCAACTTTGCAGAAGTTACTTAAAGAGTGTTCTATCGCGGCTGATATTTTTACACCTGAGTAGCAAAGTTATACAATTCTATTTTGGAAAACGCGTGTCTCATAAGGGGGGAAGATTGATGACATGGTTGATTTAGCGCTGAAGGTCTTTTGAAAGCTCTGCTTTGATATTTTCGGCCTTGGTCTTCCTGGTTGTGATTAAAGTTGACTCAATTTTAGCACCGTAGATTCACACGGACTGCAAGCGGAGATTTTGGCATTTCTAAACCTGAAAATACTTACTTTTGTCCCTTCTGTTAAGATAGGGTGGCAATATTTTCAAAATTCAAAATCCTGTCCAATACAATTTTGCTGAATCTGAAAAATGCAATAAATTCTCAAGAGGAACTTTTTTTTTTGTAATAACATTTTAATTGCTAGTCAAACTGTTAGCTAACTCAACCAGCGGTTGTGTTAGCTAACGCCTGGACGGCACTGCTGATCACGTCTGTGCACCATTATCCAACCATTTTGATTGGTCCCAATCAAAATTGTGCCAATTTGATCAAATTTGTGTCCCCTGCAGTCAAAGTTGACGAGGTTATTCTGATTTGGAGTTGTTCATTTAATGATAAAATGTTTTTAGATCCCTCCTGCGGGGTGTTTACAGTCTAGTTATTGCTGTAAACATATAGTTTTTAAACTTTCTGTATAAAACTGAAGAACAAACATCACAACATTCCCACATTGGAAACGTGCTGCCAGAAACGCTCAGTAATTTTTGTTGAGATGGAAGCAGTAAGTACCGTATTTTCCGCACTATAAGGCGCACCTAAAAGCCTTATTTTTTTTAAAAAGCTGATGTTGCGCCTTATCAGGTGCGCCTTATATATGGATCAATATTGAGATTTGTAGATGGGAAATGAACCGATAAAGTAAGCTTTACCTGTTTCTTTTGTGTGTTTACAGTTGAACAAGTTTGGCCATATTGACATTGTTATTATGCTATTCAGAGTTTAGAGTTATTATTGTTAATACTTTAAGTATTACTATATTGTGATTGAAAATGTTATGAAATGTCATTAATTGAGGGTGCGCCTTATAATCTGGTGCGCTTTATATATGGAAAACGTTTTAAAATGTCATTGATTGAGGGTGCGCCTTATATATGGAAAAAGTTTTTAAATGTCATTAATTGAGGGTGCGCCTTATCTGGTGCGCCTTATATATGGAAAGCGTTTTAAAATGTCATTAATTGAGGGTGCGCCTTATATATGGAAAAAGTTTTAAAATGTCATTAATTGGGGGTGCGCCTTATAATCCGGTGCGCCTTATAGTGCGGAAAATGCGGTAATTCCCGTTTCCTGTGTTGCAGGTAAACAAACAATCGGTTCTTTAATCAATCGCCGTGACAACTGTGTGATTGACATTCACAGGCCCTGATTAGTGGCTAGCTAACTCGACTAAGAAATAGCCACAACTTAGGCAGGAACAGGACACACCTCACGCTTATCAAAAGTATCGTCGGTTGTTCTTAGATCAAATTTTCGACCGAGAGTGTTGAAAATAGAATCTGGAAGAACCACATGGACGTCCTTGGAACCGATGCGGCTCCGCCAACCCGGCACACAGGCGGGAGTCCGTCTCCCGCCGCCCGGCCTCCCCCAAGAGAGCCGCAGTCATTTTGGTGTGAAGCTGTTAGTGTGCTAATCGCTTCAGCCTCACTCCATTATCAAGGTGCCCGGGCTCTGAGTAAGTGCAAGTCCATCATTTCTCACCTGGTCTTTCGGGGACAGTGTAAATAAATTGATGAGTGCGGCAGGGAAGGCTGAGGAATAATGTCTCAAGAATATCAGCAGATATTCACCAAAAGAAGTCATCCGATTCACCGAGCTGTCCACTTGGGATGGTGTCTGCTTCATCATTTTAGCCAAAAGGGATTATAGTCCTTTGAGCGTCAGAGTGGAAAGCAAACCCAAATCCGAGTGATTGAAACGTACACTTCAGGATAGGAAAGGAAATAGTTTGTACATTCAAGTCTCCAGCAGAAGAGTCTAAAATGATTTTTTTTTTTTTTTAGATTGCTTCTACAGGGTTATAAATTTGTCCCGTTAGGACCACAATCAATTTATTGCCCGTTATTTCCACTCGAGGCAAATACAGAAAAATTGATGTCCTGAGTCAGCGCCACTGTATCGGGGTAGCATACAGCATCTGAGTGTCACTCCCTGTGGTGTTTATAACGTATTTATGGAAGCTGTCGTGCTCATTTTCCTCTAATATTACTTCTGAAGACATATGCGGAGGGCTTGGACCAGGGTTGTCCAAACCTTCTCATTTGAGGGCCACATACACAAAAAACATGCTAAAATCAAGTGAGCAAACAATTAAAATAAACGATTTTGGAATCAATTTGATAAACTGCTCCGTAACGATGTGTTAAAGCTTTAGAACACAGGTGTGGAATTCCAGTCCTCGAGGGCCGGTATCCTCCATGTTTTCCCTCAAAATCACCTGATTCAAATGGTTGGGATCATTTTGAAGCTCCTGCAGAGCTTGCTAATGAGCTGATCATTTGAATCAGGTGTGTTGGGGAAAGAAAACCGGGAAACATGCAGGATGCCGGCCCTCGAGGACTGGAGTTCCACACCTATGCTTTCGAAGGTGAATTTTAAGGATTTGCAAGAAGTGAAGATTATCTGGTTGGTTGGGGATCAAGTTAGTGAATTTCCCGGGATGCGCAAGCTAAATGTAGCCACACTCACATCAATATTGACATATAACGTGCGTATAAATGTAATGACAACGAAGGCAACATAAAAGCGTGAATCAAAAAGTCATACAAGGAGATACGGGATCTGCTATATGATCAATAAAACAGCTTAGAGCGTTTTACGACGGCAACCCGGTGCTTATGACGTTAAAATGACTTGACGACTGATAGACGTCGGCGCTCCTTTCGTTTTTCGCCGTAAATCTCACAGCTTGACACGCCGACACTGGCAATAAAAAGCCCATTTGAAATGTATAGAAATGTGCACGGCGAGGAATTCACAGCAGGTGTCCCCCGGGAGCAGGAAGCCGGCGAAGGCGCGCTCTATGAAGCCCGTTGTTAGGCTAATGAACACACACTCTCACACGCGCCTGACACTCAAACATCTCAAATGTCGTTCAGCTGTCCCGCCATGCTTCGTTCCTTCCTTGGATGCTAAGGAATGCTTCACAAATGAGCGGCCCGTGGTCTCCCCTTCCGAAGGCGGACAAGCCCAAAACCATCTGAAGATTTTGGTCCTGTCGCTCTTTGATGGTCGGCCATTAAAGAACAGGCCTCTCGTTTGGCCCGGAGGCGATTGACGGGCCTCCCGCAGGTTCTGCGACGTGACTACGCTCACTCGCACTCCAGGAGGCCCGGCCCCAGTCTGTCAACATGAGCATATTTCAATCGTTTACGCCTTCTGTCTGACTCGTGTTCATCGTAAAACAAACACTTTCCTTGGAGGTGCTTTGTTTAACCCTTATGTTACAAATTATGGAAATCCCTGAGATTTTTTTTATGATATAATGGGAAAAAAAAAAAACACCAGGGAGCTGAAATTTCCAGCGGATGATTCAAACATGTCAAATTTCAAAATGCAACGATTCTGACATTTCCATGTGATTGCAGCTGGACGTGTGAGATTTTGTGTGCAAAAGTAATCATTGTCCAAATTTTGGACCATATAAAACCACTGTAATTACAATTTTTGAGATGCATTTAAATAGGATTTATTACATTGATTTAACTGCAATTTTTGCACCGTTCCATTGAGCTGCGGTCAAACTGTCGGTAAACATAAAAAAAACCTAAATAAAAATAAAAGATAGGCCTAAAACTCCTGATCGTTTTTTTCTTTAATCCTACTATTGCACTTTAGTGTGCTGATTGTGTTCTGGCACAAAGTGGAAGGTAAATATATACAGTGCTCCTCCCAAAAAAGATTTATTCAAGGCTCAGCATTTAGCAGCCTTATCCTCTTTGCTGATGCTTGGAGGTGCACGTCCAGAGTGGATTAATTGTTTCAAAGGGGCAGAAGTGGGAATCCAGGCATTTTGATAATCGCCTGCTTTTACGAGCCGAGCGTGCGCCATGCGGTGGGGGGGGCGACACGAGAGAAGATGTGTGTAGCGGCGCGGTGATGCGGGTCAGGCCCACGGTACGCTCACCGCACCCGGGCGCGGCGTTGTCCTGTAGGGCCTCGAGTGCGGGTCGGCGGCCATAATGGAAGCTGACAGCATGTAAATGAGTTTTTAAAAGAGCTGGTGAAAAGCCGGTCATTTTTTCTCATTCACTGGTCGTGTGTGTCAGACTTGTCGACGGCTGTCAACCACGTCGGGAAGATGGAGCGGGCTTGTGGTTACCTCTACGTACGTCTTGATTACCGATCAATATGCCATCAGGCATGTCTTTTTCATCTGTCTTTAATATTGCCTGTTGTAGATGAAATATAACTTCAACGTCCAAATTTGCAGTTGATGCTTGCCAATTAGTGCTGGGGAAGGATTGAAAAAGTTGAGAGATCAATTCATCTGTAATTAATTGAGGTTGTTAATCGCCTTTTAATCATTTTCAGAGAAAAATCTATTTCAATCAGACATTGCGTTATGGATACAGAGCAAAATATTTGTGATATGATGACAGAAAATTGGCCTCAGTCATTCACTTTCTGTAATAGACTTTAAAAGACGTAAAGTTCAAATAAAAATCACTCATCCTGTCAATCTATAACTTGCTCAAATGCGCTATGTTCGCAAGTTTATTTTGGCAAAGAGCTTTGCTATGACTCGCAACGTTAGCGTCTCTGTCGCTATCGTTAGCGTTAGAGGAGATTGGGCGCTTTGCATTTATGTAGCGAGCTAAAGTTGACCTGATGCTGGTAAGCAAACTCCTTTTGAACGCAAAATTTGATTGACAACGCTTAAACTGATTAATTATTTTGACATCCATGAGGGTATACACACAATGTATACGATACACTCAAGACTTTTGCAGAAGTCCTACTTAAAATGCAAATGAAGCAGATAGGAAATTGCACAAATGTATTAATTTCCCATCGCGCTGCCTCACTCATACTTCCTCATTAAAAACCCCGACTACATAAATATGCAATTCTTTTCATTTGATATATTTAAGTTAGTCAGACTCCTTAAATTTCCACAACATAATTGTGTATATACTTACTTCAAATTCTTTGAATACCTAAGATTGTTTACTGCCCTTTAAAGTGCTTGAGAATCTAGCCATCGGGCCTCAAACCCCACCCGAAAGAGTCTTGGGGTGGCAAGCAGTAAACTGTGCGATGGTAAAAAAAAACAAAACAAACAACCTAAAAATGAGATTCAAATGAATGCAAAAATAGGACTGATTTAAAATGAACTAATAATGGAACCGGTTTAACCTCCATGGGGGATCCTTCTCAATTTTTCTTCTCCGTAGTCAAACGTTTGCTGCGGAATACATGCTGTCAGGATATAAAAAAAAAAAGCTCAAGGTAAGATGGCAGCTTATTAAAAAATAGTCATATTTCGCTGCGCATGCATTGTTTATATTCTCCTGTAATAACGCCGGATGGAAAAATACAAACATACCCGAAATAACGACTTACTTCAAATGCGTACATTGGAGAGCTGCATTTAAGTATTTCTCCTTGCTGCGCTATCATTTTCCGGTTAATCAAAAGCTTTTTTTTTTTCATCGACTTGGACAATGAAGGCCAACCAGAGGGTGTACAGTAATACAGCGCTAATTATTGTGCCACACGCTGAAGTTGTCTCAATAGTCCTTCAACCCCGTGACGGCTCTCGTCGTGGTCGCACAAAAGAAATTGCGGAATCGGTAATTGTGCGCTTTTATGGCGCCGCCGCAGAGGAACAGACCGTGAACGTGCGCCAAATCAGCCATGAGAGGAGGAGCTCTCTTCTTAATCACCGAAGACAGAGATGAAATAATTGCCGCCGCTTATGATCATAGCATCCCGTTAGCGGTGACGGTTGGATTTTACGACTTCTTGTTTCGTGACAAAATATGGCAAATTCGGAACATGCGGACACAGGGGCTTAAAATCGTACAAAGCTTGTAGGATTTGGTTTCCATGACAACAGATTGAACGTAGACATTTGTCTGAACCAGTTCTTCTTCGGATCCCGACCAATCTCCTCGTAGCCTTTTGCTGCGGGAACACCATCTACATTTTCAAGGGACGTTTCTTTCATTGTATTTAATTTATTCTTAAAATAGTTCATGATTTAAAAAAAGTACTGTATGTCAATGACCGTCATCTCCGCCGCCCTCTCGTCCGATCTCCTCGTTCCGACGTCGGACGGACAGGCCCGACTGTGGTGCCGACCGACACAAGCACGGAAATAAATTAAGAGATCAAAAGCCATCCAGAGGAAATGGGTCAGTATTCCACATTGTGTACAATACAATATCATAGCAAATTAGCAGTCTTCAATGGCTTCCACCGACTACTATACATTTACAATGTTAAGTCAGCGGCAGCGTCAGTCCTCAGGATTCTTTTTTTTTTAATTTTTTGCGCTGGACAGTGACTTGGAAATGAGCATGAAAAGAAAGCAGCTAGTGAGGAGTTGAACGGAAAAACCCAAGACTACGAGCGCTAGCGGCAATGAGAACAACAGCGTTTTGTTCACATCCTAACTGTCATTGTGACCACGAGTCCAATAAGCTTCTCTACAAAGGTACAACATATAAAAACTGTTAAATATATAACTTTTAGGGCCTTTCAAAATACATTTAATGACATTTCTTCACGCCGTATTTTCATTCGCATTTTTTCCCCGACCGTCGCATGTTTTTTTTTTTTGTTTTTCGTGGGTTTTTTTTTCGTTTTTCTCGATACACAGTTATACATATGTAGTACCTAGATCTCCAGTTCCAAAGTACAGTGTTGGGCTCAGTCCTTGGGAGGAAAACAGTCAGGAAATAGTCAAAAGTACTCCTTTGATCCGTGTGTACGCCAGTCAAGTGTCCACGGGTCGCTTGGCGGGGACACAAGTAGCGAGCGTCCACTGTGTCAGTCCTTCGCGCAATTGTTCCTTTGCTCTTTGGTCTATAAAAATACGGAGGTGGGGGCGTGGGGTGGGGGGGGTCTGCTTCAGCAGAAGGCCTATTCACAGCAGAGAGCGCTCACTTCCCCAAAGGAACCCAGCGCCCCGCCGATGTTGGAGAAAGGTGAAGAAATGCAGGGAATTTTCGTTTTCAAAGCGACTCCGAGGTCTTGCGATGGGGCGCAAACGGCCCGTGACATTTCGCAGGAGTCCCGCCCTCCACGGCCACGTAAAAAGCTGCTAATTGGACGGAGCGGGCTGAAGTGGAGAACAGGCGACCGTGTTGACCCAACGACACGCACCGGGTGGGAGAAGTCAGAAAGCCCGCGGAGTCGCTCGCAGGGAACAGTGTTTTACTGCGAGTCATTTACCCAATATCCTGGGGAGACGTTGGGGAGGGGGTGCTTGCAAACACTGGCGTTCTGCTGCTCTGCTGGTGTTACGAGACCTGCCACGAAGGACAAAAAAAAAAAAAAAAAACAGCAAACAAGATTGTGTTAGCACAGTCATGCATGAGTCAACTGGAATGTTTTGACTTTTCAGCAAAATCTTTAAATATGCCTTTGCTGTATAACCTCCTGAGACATACCCTTTTCATGTATGTCCACTGTTGTGTTGATTTTGTCTCACCAAGACAGCAACGTTAACACATGAGACAGCATTGGGAAGGCCCGGATGCTCTCTACGACTTACTTGGGTAGCTGCACTGAGTCAAAAGCTATAGAGCAAAAAAAAATGTCCGCTAGTGGACACAAATTAATAGGCTGGCTCTCAGCAACTATGGTTCCTATATAGAAGCATTCGATCTTAAACAAATGTATCCCATACATGGTATGGTGTTCCACAGGGTTCCGTTTTGGAACCTCTATTGTTTTCATTGTATTTGTTGCCCCTTGGCTTCCATCTGAAAAGAAAATCACGGCTCCTTTTACTGGCTGAGCAAAAGGGACATTTCCTCTCTTTGTCTTTCCTCTCCAGAAGTCCACCGTGCCACCGACTCGAAAACTATAAACGACACCCGCAAACGACAGACATAATTCGTCCACTAGTGGACACAAAATAATAGGCTGGCTCTCAGCAACTATGGTTCCTATGTAGAAGCATTCGATCTTCAATAAATGTATCCCATACATTTTCGCCGATGAGATGATGCTGGCTGTTGTATGGTGTTCCACAGGGTTCCGTTTTGGAACCTCTATTGTTTTCATTGTATTTGTTGCCCTTGGCTTCCATCTCCTCCTTCCATCACTTCCTCTCTTTGTCTTTCCTCTCCAGAAGTCCACCGTGCCACCGACTCGAAAACTATAAACGACACCCGCAAACGACAAACATAATTCGTCCGCTTGATTTCCATTTCAGCTTGTATTCATTCTCCACCTAGCGCATGGGCGCAAAATGAATCTCGCGGAGAAACAATTAATCTTACGGCAAAAAGACAGTCTGGAAGCGGGCGCAAACCATCTGGCTGCTCGCAGCCACTACGCAGCCAAAATGATAGTGCGCCTGTCCAAGATGTTGGCAATGCCGCCGGGGCTGGAATGTAACAATAATGAACTTAAATGGAACAGGCCATGCAAGAATCAGGTGTTGGCAGGAGAGCGGGCATGGAATAATAATATTCAACAGTCTGCTGAACAAATTGGGTTACGGGTGGTACTGCCTGAGAATTGCCGCATTTGTTTTTAAGGTTAATTTTCTCAGATGACTTTGAAGCATTTGGAATTTTTACTGCTAATACAGACGGATTTTTTGCTGTGTCCCTATCCCCTATGAGTAGCAGGGGATTGCTGCAGCCAATACTCGCGGCCCTACTGGGAAATCCTACAACTGCAGTCAAGGATGCCGGACTGAAATGGAATGCAAATGGCGAGCAATGAAATGGTCTTGTTTTTCGTAAACTACCACATAGTTAGACGGCGCGGTCGACCATGGTAATTTTCTTATATTCCCACAATGCTCCTCTTTCGCTCTTACTCGCACACACACACACACACACGGGCTCAGACAAACTCACAGCGGCATTGTGGCAAAACAGCCTCCCATAAATCTCCCTCACACACAAATCTCATCTCGGGGAAATGCGAGTCTCCTATTAAAAGAGGAACCAATGTCAGATGAATATCAGATGAATTTGCCCTATGAATAAAATTCCCAGGCCTTAGGTGATTATTACCTTGGGTTTATCAGGAAACTGCCGTATTACTCTATTTTATATCTTACGAGAGCCGACGACTCCGTGGCGTTCTTGGGCGTGGCGGCGACGAAAGATGAAGTCCGGCTATAAACTGACCTGCAAACTCCAAAGCTATCGCAAAGAGTGGCGGCTGCAGCCGAACGTAAATAATCCATACTGTGTTTATGTCTAATTTGCGCACACTGGCTCCCGGCCATTGCGCTCGATACATATCGATATTCATCCGAGGAAGAGGAAAACATTGCATTTCACGCACATCGCAACATGCGTACATCTTCCTGTCTCGAGGCGCAGCAGTGTCGCAAAGGATGCGGTACATTTCTTCACACATTCTGCCCTCTATATGTGCTTTACTTGTGCATTGGAGTGAAGGTGAACACGGGCACATCTGTTGGCGCTAAAGACAACTCTATTCATAATACATAGCGAGTCGCTCTCCAGCTGGGATGGAAAGCAAATTTGCGCCAACATATGGCCGCGACTTGACATTTCTTTTGCGTGTGTACTCTGGCCGACTCTCTCGGAAATGTCAGCGCACACGGACCCCGCTAAACGTGTTAACGGACGCATGAAAGAAAATGCGTCCGCTTTTCCGCCAACGCGGTGATAAGTCGAGGCGCTCAAAACTTGGAAGTGTGTTTGAAAAAAAATATCCATCATCTAATCGCAATCTACTCGCGTTAGATACAATCGGAAATAAAAACGGCATTTCGATCATTCCTTTTTTAAACATAGACAACTATTGATTTTTTTTTTCTTCAGAGATATTGTAAATTCTAGAATCAAGTGGCACATTTACGAAACTGACAAATTCATTCAAACGCATTTAAAATGACAGTAAAATAGTCATTGCATCATGCCATACCGTAGGAACTCCGTGGGTACTCTTGATTCAGGAATATATAAGTTCATAAAACAAATTTTATGTCAGTAGGTTATTCAATTTCACTATTTTAATAAAGCAGATTCTCCCCCACACTAGAATGGTCAGGCAAAACTGGTCACGTGCCACCTCTCGTTACCTGTCAAGACCGTAACATAGGAACTCCGGGGGGTACTCGTGATTCGGGAATAAATTCGTTCATAAAACAAACTTTATTTCAGTGGATTATTCAATTTCATTATTTTAATAAAGCAGATTCTCCCCCACACTAGAATGGTCAGACAAAGCTGGTCACGTGCCACCTCTCGTTAGCTGTCAAGACCGTAACATAGGAACTCCGGGGGGTACTCGTGATTCGGGAATAAATTCGTTCATAAAACAAACTTTATTTCAGTGGATTATTCAATTTCATTATTTTAATAAAGCAGATTCTCCCCCACACTAGAATGGTTTGACAAAACCTGTGTGCCACCTCTCGTTACCTGTCAAAACGATTTATTTTGTGAACACATCTGTAATGTAATCTCAAAAGAGGCCGCTTTGTATTCCGTATTTATTCTGTTGACAAATATTATAACTATTTGTTTTTGGGAACAGTTCTGGCACTTCATGTTTCTCTTTGCAGACAAATATTTATTAATAAGTAAGTTATTTCTTTTTAATAACATCTCTTCTATGATTCAAAAGACGACATTTTATCTTCTTTTTTTTTTTGTAGACCAGTACAAATGAAGTTTGAAAGGTTCGAAAGTTGAATAAATCAGAACCCAAAAATGCTTTTCGCTGATTTAGGGGGACTTGTGTAAAAACATGGCACAGCGGTAGATCACTGATAAAAGGCTGAGAAGTACTTTTTGATTTCATACTTGCTGTTATTATATTAGTTTTTAAAACGGCTCTTCACTGATAAGTCTTCCACTGATTGCTCATTTGTCAATACAACAGAGGCGTCGGCGTTGCGTCGTTGCTTCGCCCTCCCGCAAAATCCCGCCCGATGAATATTCATCAGCAGGTTAGCAATGAGCCACAGGTTAATAAGCGATGGGAAATGGCTCGTTGCACGCCTGAAGGAGCAAAAATGTTCACACGTATGCATGGCGTACCGGCGGGCCTCCAGACACCCAACCCCATCCCACATGCAGCGATCTGCCGAGTTATGTCACGATCAAGCCTCCTTTTTTTTTTTGTATGTTTCTTCATAACATCAAACAAATGTCTATGCTCTCTGCTCCGTGCAATATGATCAGAAAGCTTGTTCTCAAGAGGCTCCAATTACATCAGAGTCACCATGCCATACCGCAGAATTTTAACCCCGGGGAGCAAGTGCACTAATTTGTCTCAAATACACAGAACTTGTCTTGTAACAGAGGTTATGTCATTGGCTTTTTTTATGGGCCCCATCTTTCTAATTGCATTTTAGTCTTCCTTAGCTGGTGCTAAACAGATCTCCTCCACGATACGCTGCGCAAGTATCCGAGCATGGATTCCTTCAATGTCTATTTTTAGCCGCAAATCTACCGAGGGGCTCGCTGTCTTGACGGCAAAGAAACAGCGGGATCCGATTTTCTCTTAAAAGCAAATCATAAAAGGGCCCATAACTGCCAGGAATATTGACTGGCGGATGAACCTGCTTTTCTGAAGCTCAACAAGAACGGTCACTTTTACGACTTGGTCCTAATCCTTTTTATTGCGCTGTAAGTTAAAAATATCGCCGCGGCTACTCTACTGTTCCAGTAACGTGCGTTAATATCTGGCTCTGTCTGGCGCCTGGTTTTATTTTGACCCCCAGACGCCATCAGTGAGGGCTCGCCAGGCTTGAGGCACGCCAAGCGAGAGCGGAAACAAGCTGGAAACACAGATGGAGCCGCCTTGTATTGTAGCGCGCATGGATTTTCCGTAGCTTAACGCGCACGAGGGAACCGGTGGGCCAAATGTAAAAAGAAGAATACAAGCAAAATAGAAGCGAAATGAGGATCTCAAACAAACAGGTGGTTGTTTTAGTTATATATCGGGATTCTCGCGCGTGTCCGTTATTCCTCCTGTTGGCAATCGGGGGGATTATGTGATCAAGGGAACATTTGATTGTGGTGTTCTAAGGCATTTTGGAGGGATTACATTAATTTCGCAATTTGGGTGTCGAAAGTGTTCTTGAGGGGTACATTTTTGTTACCTTGCTGCCTCCTCGAGGGCTACGGTGCAGGACAGAGGGCATCCAGGGAATGGGCGGACTGGTGATGGTGGTGGTAAGGTGGCGGTGGTGGGTGGTGTCAAAAGGGTCGTCAATGCTCTCCTTAGCCCAAGAATGTGGAGGGAGAGTCCTGTCGCGTCATAGAGCCTGGGAGGAGAAAAAATTCCAGAGGTATGAACATATCGTTTTGCTCCGTCTATACTCGAACACGGTCACAATATCGCCACCGCCACTTTGTGTTTCCCTTTAATGAAATTCACTAGAGACGCGTGGGAGTCAAACTTGGAAGCCGAAATGTTGATGAAATCACAACACGTAATATAATCGGCATTGCGTTTGTTGTTTTTTTCTTCCAGTGGTGTTGCCGTATTATTAGACGGGCTTATCAAAGTGTCACATTTAACTGACTTCAAAACTTTTGCAAACCGAGGAGAAAAATGGTTATGGGTGTTATTGTGTTTGGGAAAAGGCAGGCAAAGCGAGGATTAAAGAGCTAACTCAGAAGAGGCCATTGATTCACTTGTGCTGCGTATATTTGTACAATGGGAGCTCCAAACACAGGGTTTGTTTTGGTCGAAAGTTTTGGGACGTCCATTCGCATCAATGACAGATTTTTACATAGCGGAGCAAGATAAATGAAAAACTCGACTTGTCAGGACTGGCCATAGCTAAAGTGCACTGCTTTTGACACTGTTGATCATAACAGAAGTAGCGTGTTAGTGCTTCAAGCTCAGCACTTTCTAGTTTTTGATCTTACGTCTCAGAGGATCCACAATTTCACCACTGATGTTTTTTTTAATCTTACGTGTGGTGTCCCGCAGGGATCAATACCCGGTCCTCTATTATTTAGCATTTACATGCTATTGTTGCCAAAACATTTTTGTCCCAAGATCTCCTTTTCCTCCAGCAACCCCTCTTGATGTAACTTTTTATTGTAGGTGGTGGTGCTTTAGTCCAGTCCATGAGAGTCAAAATCCAGTTAGTTTGATTTTCAAATTCAAATGATCAGGTCATCAGCAAGCTTTGCAGAAAGAGAAAGGAAAGAAAGGATTGTGTTGCTTGAGGACCAGACGTGACCACCTCGGCTTTAGAAGACTTTTCTTGTGTAACATGTGACCCGCTACTTCCTCTGATTCTTGCTCAGCTTATGAAACCTCTGACTTATTCAAATGACTGGATTTGAAATTGTAGTTCTAGACAGATTGCATTCATCCGAACAATGTAAGTACCGTTTCTCATCTTAGTCCTCTCTAATTACTCTCCTATTTTGTGACACGATGAGGAAAAAAAAAAAAAAAGCTATACGTGCAACAATGAACATAATGGCCCATCGGCCTCGTGTTCATTTGCAGCCGTCTGCTTGTCGGAGTTAAGACAGCTGTTTGCAGCCCGGGCGCGAGACATCAATCACGACCTACTTTATGAAATCAATTATCTGTTTTTGTCAAATCTAACTGGCTGAAACACACCATTATTGGCAATTTGGCTTGGAATCATTCGCTCTTTACGCCGTTTCACCGGCCAAGGGAGACTTAAGCAACCCTTCCCACTTAGTACATCAATCCAAACGCTTCCTCTCTGAAGAACATGAGGAGACAGCACTTTTTTTTATTCCTGGTGCATCTCCCTCTTGCCCCTCGATAACACTCTAATGTCTTCCCCAAGTCCCCCAAATGGAGGGTGAGCTATGCTGACTTGGCTGTCTCTAAAAGCGAGCTCCAAACAGAACGAATGGTGAGCAGCGTGGGGGTCTTCGTCTTGCCATCTCTCTGCATGTCTGGGGTGGCCGAGCAGCTGTCTTCTTAGTGGTGATTCTGTTCAAGGCTCTGTTTGGATGTGCCTGGAATACCCAGAGGGATCAATTACAGAAGCTGCTACCAACCCAGAACCTATGCTGAAAGCTAGCACGGGGAGATCCCATCAGGATCTTCTTCAACCGCTTCCACGGGGGACACAAAGATGCAGATGATGGAGAAGGGGCTCACCAGGCCGCCGCCTGCGTAAATATCCTCAAAGCTGACAGCCAGCCAAGATATTTAGAAGCTTTTGTGAAGATACCGAGATCTAAACTCGTAGGCAGGAGTCAGCGGTCTTATATGGGTGGAAAAATACTCGCCTCGAACCCGTGGACATGTGATAATCTTGTGCTCCAGTTTGTTTCTCCTGAAAGAGGGATCGAGCATTGTTCCCTCCCCCCCCCCGAGGTGAAAAAGTGGTGATTACGGGAGTAATCACGACGCCTCTCGGGAGGTGCCACTTGTGCTCGCAGTTTAAATACCCCAGTCGGCGTCGACCTAATAGGAGACTCCAAGTCATTTCGCTTGTTCCTCGGCTGCTTCTGCTCCGCTGAAGATGCCGCTGATTTTTGTCCGTTGCCGAATTGACGGCACTCAACTTTGATTTACGGATTTCTAATTGGCTATTGAACAGACTTGCCAGTACTAATTGCTACCATACATTTTTTTTCCCCAATGTAAACATTTTAGACAATGCTCTCTCCGTAGATTTGGTCAATAAATTAATAAGATGTCATCCTGGTTGGTTAAAAAATGATCAGTAGGAATGGAAACTGTCAGGCTGGCAACAAGCGTCATACAATAAAATATCAGCATAATTGAGTCAATTTTTTTTAATGTGATTTTAAAACAATGCTATGTTGCTTATGTTGGGATTCATGACTCCATTTTGGCAGTGTGACTATAAACCACAGGTAATAACATCATCAATCTGGTATATGAAGTTTATATTTTTTTTCGTCTTTTATTTTTTTTTTTGTAATTTTCCGCCAACATCCTCTTTAACATGCCTGCATGTTTACTCCCAGCATATTAGTAAAAAATGGATATTTTCAACACTAACAAAATACTATTATTTAAATAGTAGTTCAAAACCAAAGTCAATACTTCAATAGCATCTTTTTTTTTGTCTGCCTTTGTTTGATACATTAATTTAGTGAACATAAAAACACATTCCACGTAATTCATATATACAATCATAAATACATAAATAAAATCAAAAATACATTGTACTGTATATAAAATTTACACATACAAAATTACCCCGAATTTGATACATTCTCTTATTCAATTTAGACACATATATTTTTTTAATAATAAATTTTTTTAACTCTTTTCAAACACAGCCATTGATTCACATCTTTTCAGTTCTATTTCATAGTTGTTCCATAAATTGACACCTTCGAAAAGATACACATATTTGCTTGCTGGTGGCTAGCAAAAAAAAGAGAAGGCGCACTGGACCGCAGGGGTCAAATCATGAGAAAAAAGTTGCGGCTTATAGTCCAAAAAACACAGTAACTCCATTTAAAAGGAAGCACCCTATAGATCAAAACCGAAATAAGTCAATTGATTTACATAGCGCAAAGATAGTGATGATTTTGAGGCTGTTCCTTGCTTCAGCGCAACAAAACAGCAGCTAATGCTCACCAGACAAAAACAACCAAAGTAATCCTGAATATTTTTCTTTTTTTACCGTCACCCTTGCTTCCTCTCAGCTTTTTCTGTCTGTTTCCAATTGTTTATCTTATTAGGCTGTCACAAAAACCCTCCGGATCACCTGTGGTGATTTTGCTTTTTCCCCCCCCTAATGGCGCAATCACTCTGCCTCCATTTCACCGAGCACCCCCGTGTAGCAAAAAGAAAGAGCGAGAGAGAGAGAGAGAGAGAGAGGGGCTGCTTGTTTTGTCGTTTCATCCGCCAGTCTGAAATGGTGGAGGGCACAATGCCGAGCATCCGCTCTCTGGGGAAAGCATCACAAAGGCGGGGAGGAAGGATGGAAGATGACGGCTGAGATTACATTTGGCAACAGAGTGCGCTTTGGAAAGGCGGCAAAGGCATTTGACTGCGGTAACTCCGCTGTATTCCCATCATTTAGGAGTACAAAGAACGGAGACTATTCCGACCCCTCGGCAGAACGGCCGCTCGTCTCCGTTCCTCGTAAATTTTCAAACCAAATACTTCCGCGACATTTTCTTCCAGCAAAATTCCCGTCCCGCCAAGAAAAGCATTAGCGCTTCGGACTAAATCGTCGTTCTCACACCATGCGTAGCAGGATCCAGAAGGAACTTCCTGCACGAAGTTCATTCCGATTATTTATTCCGAAAACAAAGCGAGATCGGCGCGCAAGTCGTTTTAGAATCTGACAAAGAGAAATTCAAGTCATATACTAGATAAAATAAAGGGCTTAAAGACAAATTGTGACATGTACTCGACATTCAATATCAAGGCTAATTGTATACTGAATGACCTTTTGTGATGCAAATGATGACATCTGGGAACAAAAGCTCTGACGTCTTTATGAAAGAATGCCAAGTCACCCAAAAATCGGAATTTTGATATAATTCGGTCTACGTGGTGATAGTGAGGTGCAACACAAAATATAACAATTTTAGGTCACAGTAGAGGTTTGGGAGCTACGGCTACGACATTTTTTTTTTTTTTGCTTAAAGGGGTGTGGCTTATGTCAGGAACTCTAATGTATTGTTGTAAAGGGAATTCAACCAGGATTTCAGATTATCAATCGAAAATTGCCACATTTTATTACCGTATTTTTCGGACTATAAGCCGCGACTTTTTCATCATGATTTGAGCCCAGCGGCTTATAGTCCAGTGCGGCCTATCTGTTGGTTTTTCCCCACCGGTCAAGCAAATGTGTGTTCAAGGAGTCAGTTTATGGAACAACTATGAAATAGAACTGAAAAAATGTGGATCAATAGTATTGATTTTGAGTTTAACATTATTTTGCAGTATTCTTTTGGTAATATCCATCCATCCTTTTTCTATAAATATAATGTTGGGACTAAATATGCAGGGATGCTCAGTCTGTTAAAGAAGGATGTTGCAGTTGGTAAACAATAAAATAAATTATAAAGAACATTTAAGTTTCATATTACCGCCATATACCTGCGGCTTATAGTCCAGTGCGCCTTATCCGTGGCAAAATGTTTTTTTGCTCAATTTTTGCTGCTGCGGCTTATATACCAGTGCGCCTTATAGTGCGAAAAATACTGTAACTTGAGCGTTTGATCAGTAAATATACTTTGACATTGACCTTCTGGATCATTTGAACTTGACATTTTTTTTCATGACGCGTGTTCTCTAAAACCTAAAGGTTTCAGAGCCGTAAAACTCATCGTACACCTTAAACAAAATGTCAATGGTTTCCTTGAATGAAGAAGAATCATCGCTGTTGTGTACGTCTGATTTGAGATCGGCAGTGACATCTTGTGGTTAACTGTGTTATTACAACTTAAAAAAACAGACAAGTCAATGTATCTTTTAAGTAAGAATCCACTTCAAAATGATACTTTTCTGCGATTTTACATGGGAATAATTCCATTTTAAATTCAGTCCTTCGGAGCGGTTCGATAAACCGCCGTCAAGCCTGTGACATGCTGCGCCATTTACAGCCTCTCTTGTTTGATATTTGTCCTTTTCATACATAATTGGGCCTCACCGGTGAAAGTAACCCCATTCAATGCGTTACTGTCAGCCTTCATACCGACGATGGAGATATCAATCTTCATGTTGAAACAAGACTGATATTGTCTTTTTATCGACATGCCCGACACGGCGCTTTCAAGGCGGGTTGGGGGGGGGGGGACCATGAACATGCATGGAAGCTATTTTCAAACCGAATGCTCGGCTTATGGAAAAGCGTCAGTGTTTATATTCGGGGCGACGTAGGTTTATGCTACGCACGAGGTCTGCCGCGTCATCCTTGAAAAAAAGAGGAGAAAGAAACACGTTTGACCAACACACGCAAAGCACTTCCTGACATTTGTGCAAAATAATCCTTTATGGGGCTTGGACAGATTGACTTGGTTGGGTCATACGCCCCCCAGGGATGAGACTGCTTGTCTGCTTTGATGTTTTCACACAAACACCTGACGGACGGGTCGGACATGCTCAGTGGACTGTGCTGGAGCCACAGCCGCCCTCGGGCAACGTCCAGGTAGAGGGCCGGACTGGGCTTATACTCGGAAAAGCCTCGGGGAAAATGGCGTTTGTTCAAAGTAAATTGAGTAAACGCTGTTGCTTTTGCATGTTATTGTTTCAAAGAGTCGGAAGAAAACATGGCGGAGGATGTTGTTGTCTTCTGAAACTTGCAACGGTTTTATTTGCTATTTTTGAAAGGATATTTTTGTGTTCCTTTCATTTTACATCATCTTTCTGTGGTATTATGTTACAAATTATGGAAATTCCTGTCACAAATTATGATTGAAACATCTTTCTTCAAAAATTTAAAATGCAACGTTTCTGACATCTTTATGTGATTGCAGCTGGACGTGCGAGATTTTGTGTACAAAAATGATAATTGTCCAAATTTTGGATCATGCAAAATCATTATGAATACAATTTTTGAGACGCATTTTAATAGGATTTATGACATCGATTTTCCTGAGAATTTTGCAGCATTCCATTGCACGCCGGTCAAACTATGTCAGCAAACAGAATTTTCTTAGTTGACTTGTGTTTCACCTCAAGACAATTCCTGTGTCTTAAAGTGTCATCATCACGTCACAGACTGCAAAAACAGACCGTACCATTTTTCAATTTTTTTCCGGGTGTCAATAAATGTAACCTACATATGTATGGATAAAGCTGATGCCACTAAACTATTTGATTGGTTGAAGGAAAAAAATATTCATTAATAACAAACTTTTTTGCCTTTAAAAGGATTGACACATTTTGGAAATATGTATAGTTTGCAAAGTGTGTGCACAAGGATTAAAGTTTATTTTTATTTCTTGTTTCCAGGAAGCAAAATCCCTCATTTGCTAACAATGGAACAGTTGTCGCAAATCAGCAGACCTCATGAGCTGAGAATTGAGAAAGGGAACGAAATTTGCCACGTTGCTAAAAGGTATGTCTATCACAGCTTTTGGATTTGGAATTCAGGCTCACGCATTATTGAGGTCTCAATTTAAAGAACTTGTGAGTGTTTCATTTTGATTTTAAGATGCTCAGGATAAGTAAAGGCGATGTTCCGGAATAAAAACACTGATTTGGTTGGTGTTAGCATTCGTGAAAACGGAAAACGATGTACACACATGGCAAGATAATGAATGTTTCAGTCGTTTTTTTGTGTGGTTTAAAAATGTCTCAGTGTTTCATCAAGAGCTAAGGTAAGTCGAAGTCATATCTAATAGCCCAAAATCTACAAAAGTCAACGGAGCCCGACTATAAACTCAACAGGAAGTTGGTCGTTTTTCATTTTCGCTCAAATTTTGTTGTATTTTCCCATTTCTGGGGTAATATTTAATCAACAAAATTGCATCAAAACATTTGATTTTGAAACAATTTGTCAATAAAAAATAATTTTCCGTTTTGCCAGTATTCCAATGGGGTCCGTGCTTTTGATAGCTACATGCAGCTCCAGTTACATTTTATGTCCGTTTCTCATGGTAGTGAGTGAGGGGCGTGGCTTTGGTCGAAGAACCCAGGGTGGAAGAGATATGTGAAGCGATTTGCGTAGTTTTGGGCACGTTCTTCAAAGTCGTACTTTGTTGTGGACAGAGTTGATGAAAATGTAACTTTGATAGTCTAGGCATAAAGGCAAACCATTTTTGGGGCAATGACCGTTGTCGTTTTGTTAACGACAGCTGTCGTTCGTGTGGTTAGCTCATCCACCTCAAAGTTCTGATGACGAGTCATTTTGGACTAACAGCCAACGTGATTGGGCTGGAATCCAGATTTTTTTCAAGATTTTTTTTCAGATTTTTTGCTCAAACTGCAAAGTTTTTGGATCTTCTCCAACAGTTTGTCTCATTTTAGGCTTTCCTGTGTGGCTTTCTTGTAAATTCTCAACATCGGAGGTTCTTTAAAGATTACAAATCGATCATAGACGTAAATGCGAGTTGGCGTTGATCTCTGTATGACCTGTGATGATAACGGAGGTTTTTGAGCGCCGAGAAGCCTCGAGTCAAAGCCGAGACCTCCGCGCGAGGCTAATCATCGAACTTGGGGGAGGGGCTGGATAATCGGACGTTCGCCGGACTTTCCTCGAGGTGGCGTTAGTCCGAAAGGAATTTGAAACGGTGCCCCGTGACCGCTCGCCGCCATCGACTAAAACCCCCGACAGCGAAAGCTACTTAAACACGCGT
>NC_142390.1:6350000-6382500 GCF_059441005.1 Hippichthys cyanospilos | reverse complement strand
TGCGCGATACCCTGCTGTGCACAACTAGAAGCCACGCATTACTGCCGCCATTCACTTTTTGTCATTATTCCAAACGGCGATCCTGCGTCATCGCACAAACAATCATTGTTCAATCTAAATCATTTCAGCCACAGCAGGTAGCCGCACGATTTCAACTCTGCGGGAAAATTACATGTGCTGTCTTCACGGCACCAAATGAGACCTAGATGAAGATAATTGGAGCATTTAGTAAGCAAAGCTACATAGCGACAAACCAAATGGGCTCAAATTATGACAAACCAAAATATTTATTTTTGTTGGACAAGATTTGCGGCTGCCGGCATGTTTTTCTTCGAGAAAAATATGCAACTTGCTTAAAAGGATAGTCCAATTGTTTTGCGATTTTAGAAGGGAGTGATCAAAGTTCATATTTTGTCTGTAGTTAACTTGATAACGTTGCAATCAATACAATGTACAATTAATACATTTAAAAACACATCTTTGTACTTGGCCGTGACGACCAATCACGGCTCACCTGTTGGTCATGTGACGTTTATAAACTAAACTGATCAAGCTGCGCTTTTAGCCCAAGTGATGTCATTTTCAGTTGACAGCAACTGAAAAAAACTTTTAAAAGTATAAACTCATTCAATGCCAGTGACGTATTTTGACGTTTTTTTTTTTAAGAATCCAGATATTCAACCCCAGATACTTAAGTATCAATTTAGTACTTAAGTATTTGGAAATTAATGACCTTACTGTACTTAAGTATCAATTTAATACTTAAGTATTTGGAAATGAATGACCTTACTGTACTTAAGTATCGATTTAATAATTAAGTATCTGGGATTTAAGGTCCGGACTCTTAAAAAACGTGAAAATATGTTCCTGGCATTGAATGAGTTAATTGTATGCAAAAAAATTAAACTAACATTCGATCCCAAAGACGTAGTTTTATATTTTGAAGAGCCCAGACATGCTTATTCATATATATTTTCAAATATTTCCAAGTGTTAGAAGCGTGTCTAAAATGGCGGATTCTAAACCAGTTTTTCTCAGTGCCCTGTATGTTTGACACCCCTGGTTTAGCCAAACCTTTGACCTGTATAAATGCTATAAAAAAAATTGTCAACAGTTGCCGAAAGTTTGTTTTTTTTAATATTGCTTTTACGTTGGAAAAAGGATAGTTTTAGGTATACAATTTTTATCGATAATAATCTTATTTATGGTTGGCGTGGCAAGTGGGAGGGGCATAAAATGTTCTGTTTTTCCTATGGGGGGGGCTTTGTGAAATCTAACTGAGAAGCACTGTACTAAACGAACAAATTATTAACAAAATATTAACTGCTGAAGATGACCAACTAAGTGGAGTTTTCCTTTAAAGGGACAATATGTAAGATTTAGACTGTTTTTCATTAAAAAGGAATAATGATCAAATAAAAGATGAGTTGCCGCATTTCAAACGTGACTTTAGCAAGGATCATTTTTTGCCGCCATGTTTGGACAAAAAAGGGCCAGAGGGCAGAATTTAATTCCGAGGCCAGTCCTGTTTTACCGTAGACCAGAAAACGGGACGGCCTGAACTCACCGTGGTGGTCTTGACTCGGCCTCCGGGCTGCGTACAAGTCCAGCCGGATTTATTGACTAACAGGTCGCAGCCTTCATCCTCCAAACACGGCACCATCTCGCACCACTGCTTTTTCCGAACGATGCCAGCTGCGGAGAAGATGGAGCCAAGGATTAGAGGGGCGGGGGGGGGGAAACAGATGAAGAAAAACCCAGCGATAGCTGGATGTAAAGATTAGCATGGAGAGAAAAGCGGGGGGGGGGGGTCGAACATGATGGAAAAATGATGCGGGGGAAATATTTTCAAATACACATACCACTGTAAATGGGGTGACGCTGGGGGGGGGGGGGGGGGGTGTCGATGCTCGCTCTTGTTTTTTTTTTTTTAAATCATGCGTAAATATGCAATTTCTGCTTACTCTAGGAATAAAATCTCAATGCCTGAGGTGGAATGATTTTATACACGAGAACTGTCTAGTAAGAGGAAATATTTGTGGAATCATATAAAAGTTTGATTTCCATTCCTTACGTAGAATTACAACCATGTAATACATGTGTTGTATTTATGAAAACACTGCCATCCAATGGTCACATTTATCACTACAGTGCTTAATATTAGATAAGCACTTGTCAATGGTGTCAGCTGCCCTCCATAAAATAGCGATAATAAATGATAAACTAGATGAAAAGGGCCTGGACCCAGTAGAATTTCTTGACTCTAGGTGGTGCTAAAAATCCATTTTTTGGGATTTTATAAATGAAAACACCAAAATATCAAATTTTACAGCAGGCAAGAGTGTGCAAATGTTGATGACTTTTTATGCATGTTTAAACCCTAAAAAATGTGATTCATTCGTACGAATAATAATAATAATAATAATAATAATTATCTGGAAGGCTCTCGCCAGCGGTAGTTGCTCGGGCCCTAAAGAACGTATTTGACGAGAATTGTATTAATTATTATTTTTATTACTGTTATAAAAGTCAACACTGCGGGTTCAGGTTTTTCATTGAAATGAAGGTTTAATAATTAACTGAATTACATTCTTTCAAACTATTAATAATAAAGGTTTGACCGATTTATCTGTTTTGTTGACGTCCCCTTTAGCGTAGCTGCATCTAGTGGACGCATAACGCAAATGCATCCACTTCTGTAGCTTCTGTTCTATGCATCTTATAATGCGGGGAGCTTTATGCAGGAAAACAGTTTTTATTAATGATTTCTGATTGTCTAATAAAGGTTTGACCAACTAATCTGTTTTGTTGATGTTCCCTTTAGCATAGCTCCATCTAGTGGACGCATAACACAAATGCATCCACTTCTGTAGCTTCTGTTCTATGCATCTTATAATGCGGTGAGCTTTATGCAGGAAAACAGTTTTTATTAATGATTTCTGATTGTCTAATAAAGGTTTGACCGATTTATCTGTTTTGTTGACGTCCCCTTTAGCGTAGCTCCATCTAGTGGACGCATAACGCAACTGCATCCACTTCTGTAGCTTCTGTTCTATGCGTCTTATAATGCAATGAGCTCAATGCAGGAAAACCGTTTTAAAATAGGCCATTCATTGAAGGCGTGTCTTCTAATCCGGTGGGCCTTATAGTACAGAAAATTCTTACGATGCAATATCATGAGGCGACTTGAAATTCATATCATACTAAATATCATTCTCTCCCCTGCCCCGCGGAGATTTGGAAAGCGATCGAAGCAGTATTGGCACATCTAAAATAAAGCCGGGAGTAAGTAGCCTTCCTGGTGCATGCTGATTGTCTGTGTAGGGAACTTAAAAGGTGCTGACAAAAACTAGCATGTGATGAGTGATTCGCTCTGGCACACGGACACGGAAGAGCAGTTTGAATCTTTTGGAAAAAAAAAAGTGATCGATCCGTTCAGCGCCGTGGTGGGTGGGGGGGGGGCACTTATGTGTTCTCACTCACTTTTTTTTTTTCCTTTTGGCTCGACTCTGGACGGCTAGCAGAAGCCAGGGGGGTTGCCATGGCTACGCATACGTGTAATGACAAAATGAAATTGCCTGTGAATGCTGAAGATTTGAAGATGAACTGAAATGATGTGGAATGTTGAAGTCCGGAAACGTGGCGGGAAAAGATAATTCATCATGCGTAATAGTTCCAAGTTTGGTAATTATGTCGGAAATATTACAGCTGAGCGATCCTTGAGATTTTGGTGGATACCAAGTAAATACTGGTACCAGTATCGCCAAACCAAGCACTTTTAGGTGCTTTTGTACTTTGTCCTTTTAATAACATGGCGTTCATGGCAATACTATAATAGTATTAAAGTTCTACAATTAGCACGAGAAAACATAACTAAATAGAAGTAATCAATCGATACTAACTTTTTGGTACCGATACAATCCTGATATCGATATCCTGATTGGGATTTTCGCAGCCTTACTTTTCTCATTATATAGTTTACTAGGAAATGAACTGAATATTACTGATTGTTCGAATGTTGTGAAATTTCGGGAAAGTTAGAAATCCTGGATATGGATTCTAGTTGCCGAGCCGTTCTGAATGAGCTGCATGGTTTGAATCGGAAATTGAAATGACACGGAGCTTTTTGTCGAGTGTCTCACTGTGTCTGTGAAAAATGTCAAATCCTGGATATGTGCTGATGTGTTGTGAATGTAATGTTGAATTTGTTTAAGTCTCTTCAGTGTTCACGCAGTAATAGAACAAAAAATTGAGAAAAATCATTCAAGGGAGCGAAAGGACATTTTGTCTGGCTTCGCTAATAAAAAACTCGATTCGCGGGCGACGGTGAACATCTGAATAAATTAAAATGGAACACGCCTAGCATGGCGGATTCTTTTGCCGTGGCGCCCTCGTAAACACGCAGAAGACATCTTTGCTTCATATCTATAAATCTGCTCACTAGGGACACCTTGAACAGTTGTCATTTTTCCGCATCTAGCAGCAGAAATTCAATTAATTTCAATTGAATATTTGCGACTAGCAGATATGCGCTAGGAGCTAATTTACAACAGTTAGCTTAAGTTAGTTTATTGCGTACAAACAAATTTGTTGACATCTTGTTGCTTCAACTAACATCCCAGGAGATAGTTTGGACCAAAAAAAAAAAGACACATCCGTCCACTTTCAAGCAGTTTTCCGAGCGCGCACGCATGCTAGGTGCATAAAAGAATGTTTCATCTGCAGCGAGAAGGTTATTAAGAGCCTCCGTGGGGCATTTATCTCCCCACCAAATGGTCGATCACACTCGTGTCAACAGCCAGCATCTTGGCCTAATAAATTCTGTCTAATCCCATGCCAAGACGGTGAAAGATGGGCCGCGCGCAAGGGGGGGGGGGGGGGGGGGGGTGATTGAACGGGCCGGCTCCACGACAGATCAGATCTCGCGTGATGAATGTGCACAGCCACTCCAAGATGAAGCGTTTTGATAATTACAAAGGGGACAGATTGGTCGTGACCTAAACAGGTGAGCAACATCTTGCGGGTCGGCTACTCTTTGTTTCAAATCACATACGCTGGTGCTGTGATTTATTGATTTGGGATACAGCTGTTTTGAGTTATGACTGTGGGCATAGGCTGAATTTAGCTGCTGTCTTAAGGCAGCGGATTTTGAGATTTTTTTTCAATGGTAAATTTTTTGGGGGCCAAGAACCAAGCAAAGCTTTTTTTAGATTTAGATTTAGATTTTTTTTTAGATTTAGAACAGTGTTGTGCCACCCGTGTTTAATTTATGAACTCTTTCACTCATTTTTCAAGGCAGACAGAATATCGAGCACTATACGCAAACTTGCCTGGTACCATACAAATGAATATATTCTACTTTTCAATCATTTCAAAAAGTATGTTTCTACTTTATTCCATTCTTTAGGAATCACATTTTGAATATAGGTATTGTATTTTTTGGACCATAAGGCACAACTTTTTTCTCATGATTTGAGCCTTGCAGCTCCTTTGAACTTTTTTTTTTTATCTAAACTCCAGGAGTTGTCCAAGTTGTCAATTTCTAGAACAGCTATGAAGATGATGAATATTATTTTTTTTTTATCAAAAATTCTCATCATTGGCACACAACTTAAGTATTTCCAAAGATTTCTCGTCCATAGCATGAAAGAGTTAAATTTCGGAAAGATGGATGGACAATAAATCAAAATAATTTGACTGATTTGTCATTTAAAAAGTCGAGGACTTGAAAATGAGCTAAATTTTGAAATTTGGCAAAATGCCGAATGTGTGTTTTACAAGACATGTTTTCAATAGGGTCTTACTTCATTATGACAGAAATTTTACAATCCTCCTTTACCTCAACACTCAAATAAATAACTTAGGATTGATTGCCTGGACTGATTAAAACTACTTAAAAACATCTCAAGTATGTGCAAACGATTTATTCATTCAAATCATATTTGAAAACTAAAGTCGTTCAGGTCGTATTCTGTTTGTTTTCTTTCTTTTTTTAATTATTGTATGGGCTCAACACCAGTCCCTTTGTGACCAACCAACAAACAGTCCATCCAGTTTGGTCGAACATGTCCTCTAGTCAAATTTGATCTTCATGACGGCTGAGAATGCAGCGAAAAAAAACTGGCCAGATTAAGCGCTATATTTTCCTTCATGTCCATTTAAATAATGCACCGTTTCCGCAACACCTTTATATGCATGAAAGAGCGTTGAAATGACTGCAAGGCTATATTTGCATGTGTATGTTTATTGAAGCCATGCATCAGATTGCTTCAAGGTTGCATTTTCTGCCACTCATATTGCTTAGCGCCGAGCAGCAGCATCAAATCAACATTATTCATCATTCCCCTCCTGCGATGAGCTGCTTGTAAATTGGAGCTGGCGCATACAAATAAGCCTCCGTGTGTGTGTGTGTGTGTGTGTGTGTGTGTGTGTGTGTGTTTTTCTTCCCGCTCTTCATCAATTCACTCCCGCACACCCTCCTCTTCGCTAATGCGTCGCCATGTTGCTCAAGCTCAGACGAGTCAAATAACCTTTTAAGCCAATTCACTGTGTCTTCATTTCACCTGAAGTGCGATGAATCTGCCAAGATTTTCCTCCTTGGGCTCTTCATCCTACTGGAAGAGTAAAATGTCCCAGTGGTGCATGCAAGCAGAAGCACACAAAAGAGGCGACTGCTCCCTCCGATCATTCCCCTTTTATTGTTCGAAAATTGCCAATTTATTTTCACTCGGTTGCGCTTGAGCAAGTGATAAACATCAACAAACCGTATGGAGAATCCAAAATCTTGCTTGGACTTTTTTTAGCCTGTGATTGGGCAGGGTGCACTGATGCTAAGTGATGGATGTCGTCTTTATTCTTCCTGAACTTTGATCACTGTTTTTTTTTTTTTTTTCACCTTAGATTTGTTCCCATTGAGGGACATGAGGACTCCGTCCATAGCAACCGTTAATCCAAATGGAAAAAAACAAACAATAATTGTCAACATGGTTATTTATTGTAAAATTCCCCTTTGAACTAATGGTTACCAAACTTTTTTTGGAGGTGAAATTTGTATCCCACACCCCAAGTATGCATAGCTTAACCCTTGGCAATTTAAAACCAAAAACATGAACAACAAACATATTGTAACTTGAAATCAGTGGTGTCAAACATACGGGTCACGGGCTGGTTTGGGATTGCGAGTGGGTAGAATTCGGCCCACCAGATGATTTGGTAAAGTATAAAAATGAGCTGAATTAAAAACAAAACATGAACAACAAACATATCGTAACTCTAAATCAGTGGTGGCAAACATAAGGGCCGCGGGCCGATCCTGGGCCGCGAATGTGTATAATCCGGCCCGCCAGATAATTTGTTAAAGTATAAAAATGAGCTGAATTTTTTTCATTCAATGAAAAACTTGATTTTTTTTGTATGATTACTAGCTATGTTTTGCAGAGTATTGAAAAAACAACACATTTAAAGTTGCTGTTTTTCAATTAAATAAATAATCAAGCTCTTTGATGATGACGTGGCTTACATGGGTCAATTTGACAAATAACCTTATTATTCCATTTTTAAAAATATATTAAACCGGTTATTTTAATTGCTTTACAAAGAGTCATGAATAATTCATAATTTAATACAAACTAAAATTAAATTTACACACACACACACACACACACACACACACACATATATATATATATATATATATATATATACTAATATATATATATATATATATAATATATATATACTAATATATATATATATATAATATATATACTAATATATATATATATATATATAATATATATATATATATATATATATATATATATATATATATATATATACTAAAATATATATATATATATATATATATATATATATATATTTTTTTTTTTTTTTTCCACCAATCTAGGGGATGTAGGATTCGACAAATAACATTATTATACATATACATTATACATTCTAACCTATACATTCTAACCTGGATTTAAATGCATTTACACTTTATCTGCATTTTTGGAATTTTTATTCATTCATATGATATCATTCACTCTGATGATCTCAGTCAATCAAAAGGGGAATATTATACAAGATTCATACAGTATCTTATCGATTGAATCGATCAGCGTTTCCCACGTTGCTTATTTGTAGAAAATAAACAATTTTCTGAGAAAATCGAACGAACGCAGATCGGGGAGATTTTCCTCCAGCAGCGATTTATCATACTGTCCAAAGTTTCCGCCTGCGATTGTTTGGCAAGGACAAGGCAAAGTCGTCAGCGACACTCGGCAAGTTGTTCCTCACGCTTCCTTCTTCACACTCAACGAGCCAGGCGCTAACTTCATTTCACAGCTGCGACAAAGCCCAGAAACACAACTCCACCGATAAAAAGTCCCGTCGCGCTCTACGCTTCTTGTGACGACTAGAACAACCTTGGCTTGTTATAAAGCATCTTTAAGTACGGCTAACTTATTCAACGCGCCCGTTTCCCCCGCGTCTTCTTTTATTTATTTATTTTATGCGCAGCGGTGGTGTGTAAGCGGCAGTTTGTGTGGCATGACATTGCTTCAGGCGGGAGTTTATTTTCCGCACGTGTGTGTGTGCGCGGTGACCATCAGGTATTGCTGATATCGTTCCGTTGCAGATGTTCTCTGACATTTCCACACAGCTGAGCGACAACGCTAACCCCTGATTTGTTGACACACACACACACACACACACTTTTTTTTTGTCGTAGCGGGGACATCTCATAATATAATGCGACGGTTCTCAACCTTTTTTCAGCGATGTACCCCCTGTAAAAATATTTTTTTGCCCCTTAACCAGTGCAAAACATTTTGGGTTTTAGGAAAAAATAACATGCCATCAGTGTCCACAAAAAAAAAAAATCAATCTAAAGTGTCTTCCTTTGCATTATAGAAGAAGTCTGTTATAAAAAAGAAATAACTTATTTTTTAAAAATATTTTCCACTAAAAACTTCTCAATAAATAGTCAGATCTGTTTAAAAAAATTATATATATATAAAATTCAACTAAAAGAGACCTATTTTGGGATCATAGTAGATGAAGAATAATTCATTGGACAGGTAACGAGTGGTGGAACCTGACAAGTTGGGTTGAACCATTCTAGTATGGGGGAAATTTGTTTTCTGAACTTATATTTTCCTGAAGCAATTACTTTCAACAATTACTTTGAAAGGATTTTTGCGTGTTTGATTGTTTTATTTAAAATCTTGAGTACCCCCTAAGTTCTTTCAAGTACCCCATGTGAGAGCCACTGATATAATACATCACTAACCTTAACCTTAACCTAACCCCGATTTGGTCCCCACATTGTGACAAAAACCAAGGACACACACACCCGTGAAGGAGAGCCCACAGGCTCACTGAGCCAGAGGAGGAAATGTCAGCGTGAACAAGCACATGCGGGAAATGCGATCATTTAACACCAGCGCAGAAATGCTAGCGCATCAGCGCCGAGTGGTGCACTCTTGACATGTAGCTTACACAGCTACCGGCGACATCATCGCCACGTATTTTACTGTTAAAAGTAACATTGAAATGAGGGTATTGGCCTTCGAATCAACAGTTTTTTCCCAACCTGCACCAAATTGAAGACGGAACAAATTAAATCCACCCCATAGAGGACATTTATTTTTGTTCTGTATATGTTGACTCTTAACACGACCCTACGAAGTCCTAATGTCCCCGGTAGAGGACATTTTGACTATGACCATGTCACGTGTGCCTTGGTGAGAGAAAATCGACACAAATGAAAAGGCTGGCTCCTGAGCACTCAAATTTGTGAGTAAGATCATCGGTGTCAAAGTAAAGGCTCGGGGGCCAGATTCGGCCCGCCGCATCATTTTATGTGGCCTGCCAAATGCTGATTTGAAATTTTGGCTAAAGTACCAAACTTGCAAGTCGTCTTCAATTTTTCAAAATTTGGGGGTAAACGAGAACAATATTTTATCTCTTTTCAACACTTTTTAACCGGCGTCTTTGAAACCATTGAAACCTTGAAGCGATTTTGAAACCATTTTAAAACCATGAACCTGAAAATGACAGAAACTTGTACGACAATGTGGCCCACGATAAAAATGAGTTTGACACCCCTGATTTCGATACTTGGGGTCGGGTGTACACAACGAAGTGTCCGGTTAGGAATTCATTGTCGAGAACAGGTTGCAGTTCCGTAGGAATTTCCCAAATGAAAAAACGCTTCCGTCCAAAATCGCAAACTAAGTCAGCATGCATAAATTCACTTTGGCTGCAAAGCAGACACAAATTTTCAAAGCTTGAACATTAACTACGTTCTTGGCCACGTTCCCGGGAGGCGTTAAAGTTGCACACACTGATGGCTTGGTGCGTGCGGGGGTTCCAAGCAACAAAATGCTATTTTTCGTAACCGACACGGAAAAACAGCTAAAAAAAACAGCTAAAAACAAAAAACAAAGTAAGATGCGCTCAATATCGTTTTAGATTTTTCTCCATCCTTCTTTAGTAAGTCTGAAGACTTGGAAAAAGTTGATTCGGTGTCAACGGCGTGGTGTGACAGCGATGTCATGATGCGTGCAGCGGTAATGAAGGTGACTCATTTTGAAGATGATCACAAATGACACATTGACATACTTAAGATTAAAGTAGAACATCGGACTCCTCACTACATCATTCCTCGGCCCCCGCAGGCCCCAAACAAAAAGTAATGTCATTAGTTTGCTGTCTGATTCGCCGATGATGGATGAACTCGTGAGTTTTTTGATTGCCCGTGTCTTTGCATTACAAATTAAAAGGCTTCTTTATACGACTTACGCTGATGCTTTATTTTAACATATTACACGTATCGAAACTCCGCCAATTTTTGTAAATAATCTACCAATGTTGAACTTGAGTTGAAGTGAGTGCATAAAATAACTCATAAATTATTATATTCTATACATATGACGTATTAGAAGGCAGCAAAATTAGCCTATGTAAACCTAGCGGCCTGTTAGCTACTACAATGTCAGTAACTTCCTGTTCTTTTTCTTCTTCTTGATGGGCCGAATGGGCACATTTTTTTGCTTCACTGCCCCCTGCTGGGTAAAATTTGAGCAACAATAGATTGTGGGAAGTGGTTCTATTCTGGGATGATAAAGCTCTGCTGCTTTTTGAGAAGTTCCAACCTTTATTTTGGGAAAAATCCAGATGCAAATAGTGTCTTTAATGAAAACTTACAAACAACTAAATTAGTAAGCGTTTTGAAGTATATAAAAAGCATCAGTGATTCAGCCTCTAGACTGAGACAAGCAATGGAGTCACATGTCAAGATGGTCTTTGCATATATATATATATATATATATATATATATATATATATATATATATATATATATATACATATACATATATACATATATATACATATATATATATATATATTTTTTTTTTTTTTTTTCACTGGAAGTACATTTGGGGTTAGCTTGGATCGAATATTGGTTTTCTCTGGTTTGTTAATTGAACATGACATTTTCCATTGCTGCCATTGCTAAACTGTGTACGACTGCAATAAAGGAGTATAGAGAAAACTGACGCAAACACGATCCCAGCAGAGGTCCAAGCAGTTATTTTTAGTCATTCTATTTGTGAAGGTGACTTACCCGACCTGGTCATTTTTTTTTTCTTCTTTTTCCTCCAGCCCTAGTCCATTTTTAACATTGCAACTCAGGCCACTACAAAGATACACAAATGTCGGCCAACACTTGATTGAAAATTCCCAGTAGGAGTTTTTCCAGCAAAAATGTTAGTAAAAACAAAGAAATTTCCAAGTTTCTGTAATTGGCCATGAAAAGCAGAAGAAACTCATTGTTACACCTGCCGACCGGAATTGAAACCGCAACACGTTTTCAAAACGCATAAAGGTAAACTACGCAACCCACTGCCGCACTGACGTCTAAGCGGTCGACGCCCACGGGAATATAAAAAAGCCTTTAGCTTTCTTCACCTCTCCATCCAACTAATCCGCCTTAAATTATGCATAACCTTTACTTGGCAGAGTCCCGTCCACCAATAAATCTGTTTATTCCCTCTTTCCCCCCTTATAAATTGTGCTAAACAAATTCCAATTAAGTGAAACGGTAATACGGCGTGAATAGTAATTTGCCCGCCAACAGTCCCCAAAGAGGGTAAGACCGCAATCATGGGCCTTAATGTCGAAGGCGGCTTATGGCAGCTTTTGCTCAAATATGTTTAGCGCCTGTTATCAGGTCAGCGGCGCCTGTGGTTTGTGTACCGCCGCAGCAGCGAATACAATAGTTAGCCGCGCAAACGCTCGGGCTCCTTCGGTATTGCGCAAGCGTCCTCCCTATCGATTTCCAGCTTTGACTTTTCGGCTCCACAATATCTCTCAGCGTTCGCGTGGCATTTCCAAGGGAATTGCACTTTCTCTTTGAGAAAGGACGTCTCCTATCGGGGATGAATGATAGCGGAGGCAAGAACCGAATCGCCCAATCTGGACCCGGACAGAGTAGTCCCGGAACCCGTGTGACCGAGAGCCCCTTAGCGACAATAAATGAGGCCAACCTTTGCCAGTTATGTATTTAGAGTAATGCCCGGCCGAGCGCCGAATCCATCCTTTGCTTCCCTCGTCTGAACCTTTACCTCCTTTCTGTCCTTCGCCTCCAACGCACAGTCCCCCCGGTCCGCCGTCCTCCTCGGCCGCCGTACCAGGAAGCGATCTATTTCACACTCCTCCGCAACTCCTCCGCACTCTTCGCCAGCAAAGTGCAGCGTAACCCATCAAAATCTGCCTGTGTGATTGATTTTTATGGTCTTTAGACGGGGGGGAAAAAAAAATCAAAAGCTCAAGAAACTCAATGCCAAAACTTTCCCACTTATGCTTTTGATGCATTGGACGGGAGTAAAATTGCACAGTGTTTGTTTGGTCCACGGGGGGGAAGGTAGAATACATCGCATCCAGTAATATGGCCAAAAAACGTCAATGGAATATGAATATCATTTGCAGTCATTCAGAATTCATTTCCTCTCTTATGTAATGCCATGACAGAAACAGTGCGTTGTTCTTTTCAAATTAAGAGCAAATTAATTGGAAGGCAACTTTCTTTTTTTTCGCCTTTTCAGTGGACAGCTGTTTTTACTGGCTGTGATCTGAAAATAGATCAAGGCTTAGGTAGCGACCAATCGTAGCTCACCTGTTGGTCATGTGACGTCAAAAAGCGAACAGTAATCGATCGAGTCTTAAGCACATGTGGTGTTCCACATCCCAAAGACGGAATTTCACGTTTTAAGGTATCCCAGGTAGTCTTTTATGTGTTTTTGGGAATATTTTGGATATTGTCACTATTTTCCCAAAATTTCCTGTAAATGTGTGTGTGTGTTTTGCGAGTGTGTAAGCAAGCGTGGCTGAGGGTTGCGGAGGCTGACATTTCAAAGGATCAGCAAGGATCAATAGCAAAGGTCAGGAAAACAAGAACCTTTGGCTCGTTGCGACGCACGGTACAGGAGATTCGCCCACGGTTCTCCTTGGTCGGCGAGGTTTTAAAACCGGCAGGAAGTGGGGGGAAGTTTTAGTTGGGGGGGGGGGGGGGGGGGGGCACTTAGAGGTCCATCATGTGCACTGAAGGGCCGCAATCCGAACTCTGGATTGTAAACAACAAAATCGATAGCTCATTTGTCATTAACGTTGGAAGGAAGCAGCTTTTTTTTTTTTTCTTCTTCTCTCTCTTTTATTTTGGCGGGAGAGATGCACTTTTCCCAATCCAAATGAACCAATCATTCAACTTTCTCCCACGGGGGGGTTCCCTATCGCTCAGAAAGGTGTGCAAAAGTTTTGCTTTTTCAAACTCCTTGCTTTTCTCCTCTTGGAATCAGCGACTCTCGCAAAAAAAAAAAATTGAGCCTCGTAAGATGGATGACATTTTGCCAAATTACACTAAGCCCCTCCCATTTTAAATCCCCATCTAAAAAACAACTTTATTTTTATAATTCGGTTTTATTATGGAAGTGGTATTTTGACATTTCTATATTCAAAAGCAGGACAGCATCAAACTAAAATTCAGTTACTTGTTTGGTACATAAGGGGAAAAAAAATGGACAAAAATGCTTTTTTGTTTCTTTTTATAAAAGCAAAGTAGCAAAGGTTTTGTTTTAATGTAAATATTACAAAGATTAAAAATGCAAAAGTAGATTTATTGGTAACAGGCTGAAAATTCAAAAAAACGGGCAATTTTGAAATACGTTCCAAAACGATTCATCGATGATCAAAAACGTTTTTTGGACATTATGATCATTATATCATCATTTAACAAGTTGTCCATTCATTTGTTTTTTTTAATCATTGCTGCTCAACTGCACAACTTTGAAAAATAAATAAATAAAAAAATATGAATATTTGACATTTTAAAAAAAAAAGAATTGAGGTGGTGGAATTTTTTTTTTTTTTTTTACAAAATAACGTTAGTAATGTTAATAGTAATAACGTTAATAGTTTTGAGCAAAAAAAACCAATATATATATATATATATATATATATATATATATATATATATATATATATATATATATATATATAAAACAATATATATATATATAATATATATATATATATATATATATATATATTGTTTTTTTTTTTTTTCGATTCCTTTTGGAGAAATGAAAATATTTCTGGAAAAAATGTTAAATGATGTCAAAAAATGCTGATTTCTATGTAATTGAAGAAGAAATTTTGAAAGGCACTCTCTGCCAAAGTGGATGTTTGTCGTCTATATTCGTCATTGGCAGTGAATGAGTTAAACATTTCTCCTCTAGTATTTTAAGACTTTGAAATTAAGTCCATATTTCATTTTCAAAAATGTTTTTCGATCAATTGATTAGATTCAAGAGTTTTCTTGTCATAAATCAACAAAATGAAATCCTTTGCTCACCAAGCACACAATCGAGCAAATAATAAAGTAGACAATAGTAGGCAATAAAAACAGTAATAGCGCAATAAAGGCAGTGATAATGAGGCACTAATACAAGAACAGACTCACATTCTGAAGATTTTATGGAGGAGTTATCCATTAACTGATCTAATTTGTCAAAAAATTAGTCAAAAAAATTGTTTAAATGTCAAGAAATTGGACACTTTTACCCTAAAACATTCAATTGTAAAAAAAAAGGTGTTTTGATTATCAACCATATGCTGTTTTATGTTCAAGACTGACAGCAAACTGGCAAAAAAACACAAAGTTATTGGCGGACACTGTAAACAAAAATAATAAGGTTCCCGCGCTGTAATTTACTGTCTCACGTTTTCGATTTCTCCGCCTGGCTGTCAGCAAGCGCTTTTTCTTTTCTTTTCTTTTCTTTTCTTCTGTCCCCCAAACGGCTTTTTTTTGGACACATCTGTAACGGGCGGGGTGCGGAGCGGGAAGGCGGGTGCACAACACCTTGCGCGGTTCTGCACTGATGGTGTTTTGTGTTTAAGTGGAGAAAGGCCCCAATGTTTCTGCCACATGGCCGCTGATGCTGAACGGCGCTGGCAGGTGCATTATACCTCGTGCCGCCGCGTCCCAGGACAAATTTAAAGGGAGCCCGAAAACTCGGCGCCGGGGGAGAATGTCGGTACGCGGGAGGGTTGGCCCATTTTCTTCCATTTTATTTTTTTTGTGTGTGTCTTCCATCTTTCCTATCCGCTCTCCTGAACTTTTATTACACGCAAATCCCGTACGCGCACCAATTGCCGTTCCGCTCTCGTCGTGAATGACAACTAATCAACTGACGGCGACCGAAGCTCAGGATTTTCAAAGCGAGTAGTTGATTTTTTTTTATTGCCTACTTTATTATTGTGTGGAATGTAAGTCTGCTCAGGGGAAGTCAATAGAAGAAGAATTTCTTTGTGTAGTGTTACTATGCATGTGCCAATAAAGTAAAAGTAAACTGTACTACAAGAAAGTACACTTTTTTAAATAAAATTGGAAAATTGTTTTTTTTTGTCCAGTCCATTTAGGAGTAATAAAACAATAAATAAAACAATAAAGAAAAATAGAGACAATAAGTGTTAGTCGTAAATGAAAATCCATCTAGATCAATGATTTCCAATCTATGGCCTGGGGGTCATTTGTGGCCCTCCATCTACATTTTCACAACACGCAGCACATGCTAAAAATGCATTTTGACATTGCCCCTATATAAAAAAAAAAAAAAAATCAATAAAAATGTTTGATGGTAGACACAGAAGAAAAAAAACATCCCCCAAATCCTGGTATGCATCGTCATCTTGAACAAAATACCTTAACATCACGGATTTTTTTTTTTTTATTCACTAAAACTAGTACAGATTTGTTTGTACAGTATGTGTATGTAAAAAAAAAAAAAAAAAAATATATATATATATATATATATATATATATATATATATATATATATATATGTGTGTGTGTGTGTACATATATAAAAAAAAATATATATATGTGTACATATATATATGTGTACATATATATATGTGTACATATATATATATGTGTACATATATATATGTGTACATATATATATGTGTACATATATATATATGTGCATATATATATATATATAAGTAAAAAAAAAAAAAATATATATATATATATATATATATATATATATATTTATTTATATATATATATATATATATATATATATATATATATATATATATATATTTATTTACTAATTGAAAAATAAACATCGCAAATCGTTCAATACCAAAGATGTATGTGTAAATATATATATATATATATATATATATATATATATATATATATATATATATATATATAAACAACAAAACAGTGTTACAGAAACGCTACTTGAAAGTATTTCAAATGTAGAGCTAACAGGTTAAGCTTATTTATTAAAAAATACAGCTTCTTGTTTTTTTTAAATAAAAGATAGTTTTAGTTCAAACAAAATAGGCTATGTCGAAAAACTTCAAAGGCATTTTGGTTGGTCATTAGTTTTCGTCGTTGGTCTCCTGTTTTTTTTCCTTTTTTTATTTAGAGAAGGGAATGCGAAAAATAGCATTACTCCGCAAGAATAATAATACACATTTGTGTATAATGTACATCATTTCAATTGAAAACATAAAGAGCGGCACAAGTAGAGTTGATGTTTTTATAGCCGAGATGAATTGCAGCGAGAGTGCAAGATAAGCAGCCACTCCGAGCGAATCATCCAAACAAAAGGACTTTGAGTGGGGAAGTGCTTTTTTTTTTTTTTCTTTTTTCGGGGACACTCATCACCACAGTGCAGGACCAACAGCCCGAAATGAAAGACGAGAGTTTCCGGATCAAACGGCGTTGATCTTGAAAACAACAGCGTCCGACGATAGACGGGCAAACTTGCGTCCCCGTTGGCCGTCAATACAAGTCAGGCCTCTGGCGGCGTAAGCGCCCGTTTTGACTTTGTCCCTTCTCGGGAGATGATGCCGTCTCCCGCGGGACTTGCGCTCTTTATGCACATATCACAAAAATGGACTCACACACACACTTAGGACACCTGAATGTGTGTGACTTTCTACCACATTTTTTTTTTGGATCCATGCAGTATCATGGAACTGTTTATTTAAATAAACCTTCACATTATAATATTTAGTCTTATTCTCTATTTTTTGAATTCCCCCACTGGCTCGTACCCATGTATAATATTTCAACACCATGACAATAATGATAAAAAAAAAAATCTTTTTTGGTTTTCTGATGCAGACGAATAGTCACCAGCATGTTAAACAGTAGCAGTGTAGCGCCAGCTATTGACGAAAAGGACTTACTTGATGTTTTGCCTTAAGTATCTGGGCTTGGTATCGGCAGCCTCCACAATTACTCAATATGTTAAAATATGGTGATATTGGTCCAACTACCTTATTTCAACTACCTGTATCTTATCTGTTGCCCCCCCCGCACACCTTGTAGCCCTCCATGATGGTTTGCACCACTATTTGATTTAAATAAATCGCTTCATTAAAATAAACGATACTTGGTAGATACCTTAAAAAATAACCTTTGAACTACATTATTGGAAAAAAATCTTTTTACAGTCAAAATAAACGCTTGATTTGTGCTAGCTTAAAGCTATTACAAAAAAAAAAGACATCACTTGACCCTTTATCTTAATGGCAGAAAATTGCCCCTTTTTCATGCTTTTTACTGGTTTTTATTGCCTACTTTATTATTTGCTCTATTGTGTGGAATGCAAGTCTGCTCGGGAAGTGAAAAAAATTAGAATTTCATTCGGTCGCGTTACTACTGAAGGAAATTCATATTTTTCAAATTCAATTTATCAATAAAATAGTATGTACATGGAACTGTATTATTCTAATAAAGATTGAGACGATGTAATGTCAGTATAAAGCAGATGTGGTCCTGGCCCAGGGGAGGTGGGGACAGGTCGGCACCTCCAAAAGGAACAGATGGCATCCCCCGACCACACCAGGAACAAAAGGCTAGGTGTGGCCTTCAAGAGAAGATATCAGTCAGGGTTTTATGGTGCTCAGACTTCCTCCCGCTTCAAAGAATGGCCGGCAGAACAAAGACTTTTGAAGACACCATCCCCACGCAAACAGACCCCCACGCACGCACGCACACACACACGCACACACCGACAGACACGCACGCACGTGCACGCACACACACACACACCGACAGGCACGCACGCACGTGCACGCACACACACACACACACCGACAGGCACGCACGCACGGGCACGCACATACACACACACTTGCAATCCACAGTGGGACTAGATGACCCGGAAGGGTATAAGAACTGAATGTTGAATGTGAAACGTTGCCATTTTCTGCTCGGACCCGCGGCAGGACTGGCCCGAGGCCTCGTGTACTTTCCCACTCTGTCTGGATTAAATCGATTGTTTCACTATGTTGTGGTATGGGCGATCTTTCAACAAAAACGAACACGCTAGGAACTAGTTTAAGGCAGGAAGCTTTTTCTAGATTCCTTCAGTTGGTGACCCCGACGTGATTCTTGGAAGATCAGGTTGAAAGGACAGAGGAGTGGGCGGAGATTTTGCCGGACTTTGGTCTCCCTGGTGCACCAAAAAGAAAGGTAAGCAGAAACCTGTTGTATATCCGAATTCTGCTGGATTGAGTATTCTAAATTTTGGGAGACTGAAGATATGGTGATATCTCTGTAAGTACGATTTTTGCTTTTGTGTTTATTTTAAGCGTTAATTCGACCGTGGTAGTCGGAGTCCACGGAGCGGTATTGGGTTGAGCAAAGAGGCTCGTGTCCCGTCGTAGCTGACGCAGCCCCGGACGCGGGGGGGCATTGTAACGTTTCCGTATACGTTGGGGATTTGGGACCCTCAAAAACGGCTAGGGACTTTACTGTGTGTACAGTAATTTTGTTTTTTGTGTTAATTTTAAGCATCAATCCGACCGTGGCAGTCAGAGCCCACGGATCGGCGGGAAATTGATCGCGAGTTTTGTTTTTGTGTTTATTTTAAGCATCAATCCGACCGTGGCAGTCAGAGCCCACGGATCGGCGGGAAATTGATCGCGAGTTTTGTTTTTGTGTTTATTTTAAGCATCAATCCGACCGTGGTAGTCAGAGCCCACGGATCGGCGGGAAATTGATCGCGAGTTTTGTTTTTGTGTTTATTTTAAGCATCAATCCGACCGTGGTAGTCAGAGCCCACGGATCGGCGGGAAATTGATCGCGAGTTTTGTTTTTGTGTTAATTTTAAGCATCAATCCGACCGTGGCCGTCAGAGCCCACGGATCGGGGGGAAATTGATCGCGAGTTTTGTTTTTGTGTTAATTTTAAGCATCAATCCGACCGTGGCAGTCAGAGCCCACGGATCGGTGGGAAATTGATCGCGAGTTTTGTTTTTGTGTTTATTTTAAGCATCAATCCGACCGTGGTAGTCAGAGCCCACGGATCGGCGGGAAATTGATCGCGAGTTTTGTTTTTGTGTTTATTTTAAGCATCAATCCGACCGTGGTAGTCAGAGCCCACGGATCGGCGGGAAATTGATCGCGAGTTTTGTTTTTGTGTTAATTTTAAGCATCAATCCGACCGTGGCCGTCAGAGCCCACGGATCGGGGGGAAATTGATCGCGAGTTTTGTTTTTGTGTTAATTTTAAGCATCAATCCGACCGTGGCAGTCAGAGCCCACGGATCGGCGGGAAATTGATCGCGAGTTTTGTTTTTGTGTTTATTTTAAGCATCAATCCGACCGTGGTAGTCAGAGCCCACGGATCGGTGGGAAATTGATCGCGAGTTTTGTTTTTGTGTTTATTTTAAGCATCAATCCGACCGTGGTAGTCAGAGCCCACGGATCGGCGGGAAATTGATCGCGAGTTTTGTTTTTGTGTTAATTTTAAGCATCAATCCGACCGTGGCCGTCAGAGCCCACGGATCGGGGGGAAATTGATCGCGAGTTTTGTTTTTGTGTTAATTTTAAGCATCAATCCGACCGTGGCCGTCAGAGCCCACGGATCGGGGGGAAATTGATCGCGAGTTTTGTTTTTGTGTTAATTTTAAGCATCAATCCGACCGTGGTAGTCAGAGCCCACGGATCAGTGGGGAAATTGAGCAAGTGAATTTTTGCTTTTGTGTTCATTTTAAGCGATAATTTAACCGGGTTAGAGGACGCGGATTAGTGTTGAGTTTAGTGGCAAAAGCGCCATTGACGACAATTTCGGGAGATGAGTACGCCGCCAGTGAGTTCGGAGGAGGAATGGGCTGTAGAATGCCGTGAATTTGGTTGTAATAGGCATGGTATACGGTGGCATAAAACCCTGGAGGAATTGTGGAAGGAACTAGAAAGTCAGTTGTTGGCGGGCGTGGAAAAGAAGAGGCATAAAATAAAACAAGCTGAGTGGACAAAAGTGTGGGGGAAATGGAAGGAAGACAATAAAATTAATAGAGATAAATGTACATTTGCTCATGTGGCTAAAGATTTTCAGATGAAAGAAAGGGAAGTAATTGCATTGGGTAAAGATTTGAGGGAGAAGATAGAGGGAAGTGGATGGTTGCAGAAGAGAAGTCTGACTAAGGAAGTATAGGAGTATGATAGGCTGCGGCGACATTTGCATGAAATGTGTTTGATGATGACTGCTGTGGCTGCTGGTCAGGAGGAAAAGAGGGTCACTTTGACCCACCCTTGGGGGTTGCAAAACAGGGCAGGACCGCTGCACCCCCGAGCACACTGAGCCATCCCAAACTGCATCTAATGGTCAAAGAGTAGCTCTGCTAGCCTCAGTTTACGAACTGGGTAAGGAAGGAATTTTTGTAGGGACTGCCAATACTGAAAGGACTGACGGACTAAAACTTGTTGTAGAAGACATTGGCGGGGGAAATCGACAGGAAATTGGGGTGACTGACCAGACGACCCCCCAACCCAAAGACATACAACTGGACAGAGCAGTTAGACAGGCGAACTGTGGACAATGTGCATCCCAAGGTCCAGAGTGGTTGTCCTTAGAGGACAAATGAAGAGCCAGCACGGCAAAAGATCACACGCAGCAGCAGGAGGGTGTAGACACAGACGTTGAGACAGGGGAGGGGGGGAACCCATTGTTTGATTTCACACTCCCCCCTCCAACTGACTTCTCACACCCTGCCCCTTACATGCGACGCGCGCACTCAACAGAGGATGACTGGAGAAGACAAGAAACAAATGACAATAACTGTTTGACCCCTAATTATAAAAAGAGTCAGATCAGACCACAATCTGGATTTCAAACTAGACCATCTGATAGATATACCCGACGAATGAGAAATTACCCCATGATACCAGCCCCTCGTGGGTTAGTTTGTCAAGAAATAACGTTGAAAAATTTAGATTTTTTGCAGAAGAGGCTCCCCGCAGTAATGGGCGGCGCCGAGCCCTGGATCCAAGCTTTCAAGAGGCACACTGATGGTATGAATTTGGCTTGCGGCGACATGGTAAGATTAATCCAGGCATGTTGTTCCTCAATTCACCAATCTGACGAAGTTCTGAGGCGTTCCGGCCTTAATATGGTTGTACCCGATTGGTTGTTTGCTACTTTCACCATGCGACTGTTTGCTGTGCTCCAGGATCTCTTTCCTCCTTCCGCGTCAGCCGCAGCAAAACTTCCAGACTTGAAACCCACCATGGATCCCGCTGCACACCTCAATGCCTGCCAGGCCGCGTTGACAGATAAGACCAGTTCACATTCATCTTGCGACATGCCGCCTTGCGTGATTTGTAGACATGTGCATCTAGACACACTTTCCATGGAGGTCAGGGAGAAGCTTTCTGAAGACCCTGATCTGCTGGACGGTAATGACGGTTATTTTAATCAACATGTGACTCACCACATAAAATTATATTTTCACAGGCAAAACAAATCAGATGAGGGAGTGAAAGGAATGCAGGAACGGCTTCTGAGACTTCAATTAGCACAAGCGCGGAAAAAAGCAAAGGACACAAAGTCCAAAAAGGGGGTGGCAGATCAACGGATGTGGATGGTTGAGGGACGGCCGGCGAGAGGCAGAGGGGCGTGTCGTGGAAGGGGGAACACCAACGGAGGTCAAGGCGGCTCTCGCCAAGCTCCAAATCAAGGCTGCTTCAGGTGTGAAAGTATGGACCATTGGTGGGGACAATGCACGTTTTCTTGGCCAGAACAAAGCCAGCACCAGGGCCCTCCTCCCCCGAGGGGAGACAGAGGAAGACAACCTCCACGAAGCAAGGACTGGGGCAGCGTGGCCCTGCACCCTGGCGACAACAACAACTAAGCAAGCCACACTAGCAGGCGGTCATCAGCCACCTCTCTGCAGCTGAGGACAACTGGGCCAAAGATGGGTTTTGTTGGTCTTCCCACAACTCTACCTGTCTCCACACCACAAAAGGACTTCTTTTGATGGACAAACTCTCACCCACCGTTTGGTGTTGACTGAAAATCAATCACCTATTCATCGCATGTGGAACAAAGACACAAGCAGCCGTCAACATGAACTAAAGGAGGGAGGGAGTGTCCACTTGACGTTCCTGCGGTGAAAACCCTGAATCGACTTGTTCTCCTCCTGCCTCAGCCGACCCTCTCCATCTCACATTGTTGTATGCCTGCAACAATGATTTAATTATAACGAAGCATTTCAAACAATCAAAGGCGATGAGTGGAAATTGACTAGTTACCAAATTTTTGTGGAGAGACGAGGCATTGCGACGTACACATCACTGACAGATAAGTGATCTCCATTGTTCATGATAGGTGAGTCATTCACACCACACATAACTGGCTGTAGGAGCAGGCTGGGAGGCACGTGAACTGGGACCCATGGTGTGGTAATGCCAATTGGCCAGTGATTGAACACAAAGTGAAATTTCCTTGGTAATGTATTCCCAGAGCAATGAATGTTTTTGTATCCAGGTTGACGCTGTGGATCCCGGGTTGCTGGAGCATGTCACACGCTCTCGATTTCGCGGCAGGGAGCTCTCGGACCACGAGGACGCCGCTCCGCTTTTGGACAAGTAGCCGGACTCGTTGTGGTCCGGGGGCCCCGCTGTCATAAGTTTTTGCCACCCCGTTCTTCCGGTACCATTCAAAGTGACACATCATCATTTTGGCGTGCTCCAATGCACATGCAAACCTAAGTCGGCAGGTCGCATTATTAACACGTTAATTACTGTGGGAGGTCGAAGTCTTTGAGTTATCAGACTTCTCCTATAACACTCCCATTCTCCCAATTTTTGAAAGCGGATTGTGTAAATTGCCATATGGCATGTGACCTTCGGAAAATTAACAAAAAGACTGAAAACTCCTTGCATTCTTGTGCCGCTATCAAACATCGCTGTTTGAGCGGGTTGAGCCCGACAATGCAATGGTTCACTGTGATTAAATTGGCTAATGCATTTTCTGGCTGCTACTGGCAGAAGAGTAAAGACAATATTTTGCTATTCGATTTAACGGCTGTACATTACAATACACGCACGTCTCCCAAGGCGGGAGGCTAAGCCCTGTGATTTTCGAAGTAAGTTTTTGCGCGAAGTGCAACAAACGGAAGAGCTACCGGAGGGCGCTATTTGATCCAAAATGTTGACAACTTATTAATTGGTGAGTTGGCTTAAATCCGTTTGACAACTACTCCTTTTTATCTCACTCGACTTGGTGAATTGGGGTTCAAAGTGTCACAGAACAGGTTACAGTGATGCTGACGACAAGTGCTATTGTTGACATGACTGCGTTGAGATGACGACCCGAGACTTAAAAGCCGGACAAGACTTTCGTGGTGTCCTCTCCGAGGGGATAGGGTCTCCTTCACCAACGGCTGTTGCTGGAGGAAAACTTTAGGACCTGCTTGTCAACGCCGCCGGTGTGGAGGCCCCTGACCCGGAGGAACCGACCTCAGACCTCCAGACCGTTTTGACGATCAGCGACTTCCGGCGGTGGAATTAAAGGCCGTGTGGGTAGCCCTTGAATTGGCAGAACGGTAAAAGGTGACAATTTTTTCTGATTTGACTGGTGTTGTTGGTTGCCTGTAAATGGACCTTTCCGCCTGGCAGAGTCAAGTGTTTGTTACAGCTACCAGGGATTTAGTGGCTCACATGGACTTGGTTGGACAATATGAAGGACAGACCAGCAGAGATGGCAGTCAGTGGCACGGGGAAAACCTAATCTACCAACGCAGAGACTAAAGCAGCTGTGAGTGACCAGTCTGAGGTGTCGGGACTTGGCGTTTAAAGAGGTAAAAGTGAGTTGAGTGTGAAGTGGTCACGTATGGAGAACAAATGAGGCTTTGGTTCAGCCCGCCGAGAGGGCCAAGACGTGTGGTGCTGCCACTTGGCGACTGCATGGTTGTGTATTGGACGACACCCATGGAGTGACCCACAAAAGTAATGTGTCCATATTGTCTAGACTCCGTCACTGGTGGCACCCTGATCGGCTCGCTAAAAGTTTTAGTTTAGGAATTAGATATGGTTTGTCATGAAGGAGAAGAATTGTTGTATAAATGAATGGAGTGTATGGAATGTTAGGCAGAGTGAAAAGAATTGTCGTATGAATGAAATGGAGTGTATGGAATGTTAGGCAGAGTGAAAAGAATTGTCGTATGAATGAAATGGGATGTATGGAATGTTAGACTTAGAGTGTGGGCCCCACGACTAAAACAAAATTACATCAAAATGAAACCGGCCGGTGCCCAATATTGTAGTGGACTATACCGACGTTTTGGTCTAAGTCCAGGGCAAAAGGTACCTTTTTAATTATTTTTCAGTTATTGTCGAGACTCTCAGGATCAATCAATCATTCAATTATTGTCAAGGCTTTTTCAGGACCCCAAAGACCTAACCCTGTGCTGAATAGGAGGCGCTGTCTTTGATCAAAGCTCTTATCAATTGGTTCACAGGTTCCCGCGGATCGGTAGATCTAACAGCGGTTCACATTTCAATACAACCCCATTGGCTACGGTTGACGAAATGATGGGCCCCAAACTTAAATTTGGGCCAAGGTGGCATTCACAATCACAGGCCCATGTGGAGCGCATGAATACAACTCAAACAACGCCTCACATATAGGTGCGCTCAGACAGGGCTGAATTGGCTCCAAGCCCTGTCGTTGGCGTTGTTTTCCATCAGACAATCTGTAAATCGCCAGAAAGGGTTCACACCTTTTGGACTCCTGACTGGCCGTCTGGTGCCGGGTCCATCCTTGGGTTTGCTCCGCCCAGACCTGGATCCCTAAAGGGTATAGACCCTACTGGGAGCAACTGTCGTCATGGTCTCTTCTCTTTGCATTGTGCATCTGCCAGTGTGAGAGGGGGGCACATTCGCCGGACCTTCCATTGGTTGGGTCCATTCACAACTAGTGCATGAACCTCTTACGACACAGGTGTCAAAGTCAAGGCCCGGGGGCCAGATCCGGCCCGCCACCTCACTTTTTGTGGCCATTGAAATGCTGATTTGACTTCAGGTTTCTAACTAAAATACCAAAATTGCGAGCTGTCTTTAACTTTTGAAAATTGGGGGGGGGTAGAAGAACAAACATTTTCTTGTTCTCCAAATTTCTTTGGAACAGTTTTTGCCGGCTTCTGATATCAAATCTTGGTGAAGGTGTGATCAACACACTTAAAATGTATTTGAATTCACAGTCATTCCGGCCCTCTGACAGAAACTATCACTACAATGCGGCCCAACATAAAAATTTGTTTGACACCACTGTCTTACGGGGTTCAGCTGGGCTCATTGGGGGACAGGTGGTACCACGTGTCAAAGACATGTCCTGCCCCTTTGAGAATTATTTTTTGTGGGTTATTTTTGTTTTTTGCTGTTTTGTTTTTTAGATGTTCTTCTCTCATTTTCCTTTCACTCTTTATTCTTGATAACTGCTTTCTGGGGTTGTTTATGTATTTTTTGAGGGTGTTCAATTGTTTGTCTAACAATTTAACAAAAGGGGGTACGCTGTCCAGGGATGTTATGGAGTAGTATTTCTGCAATTGAATTAAGTTTATGTAATGTTTTTAGTGCTTCTATCCATTTTGTGCTTGGTGCTTCAACATGAGTGTTTCACAGCCTTCCTAAAGACACTGGTGGTCCTGGCTCCCCCGGAGCTGACGTGCGATTGCTGCCTTTGATGTAGGAGGTAACGCCTGGGGTGCAGCGGACGACCCCACCAATTTAGATGCAATCGGCATCCCCCGCAAGTCCCAACAGTGCTTGCGGCTAGATAACAGCAGGGGTTGAAAGTATATTGGTTTGGGACCACACCCAATGGAATGCAATTGATCAATCTTCAGCATAACCAAATTTAGCCTCTTGTGTAACCAATGTCTGTTAATTTGTAGACTATGTCCAGAGTGGGCAACGACCTCTTCCATTCTGTCATGTCATTGTTTTGGGGCGCATGGAAGGGCTTTGTTGTCACTTTGGGAACCACAGTTTTGATAGTTTTGGGTGAGCTATTGCAGGGCGGTTTTTGTATTGTCTCTTGCTTCAGTCGTTTGTCCCCAGGATCATGCACGTGGCTTTCGGGGACAAGGACCCAATTGGGCAACTACATCTTGTGTCGCTGGATCCTGACCCAATTCAGGTGGAGGCAGCTGGCTGTCCTCCTGGCTATGGCACTGTTGCCATGTGTATATATCCTTTTGGTGTGTGACCTCTAATAATAATTAGAGGTCAATTGGGGGATTGAAGGAAATTCATATTTTTCAAATTCAATTTATCAATAAAATAGTATGTACATGGAACTGTATTATTCTAATAAAGATTGAGACGATGTAATGTCAGTATAAAGCAGATGTGGTCCTGGCCCAGGGGAGGTGGGGACAGGTCGGCACCTCCAAAAGGAACAGATGGCATCCCCCGACCACACCAGGAACAAAAGGCTAGGTGTGGCCTTCAAGAGAAGATATCAGTCAGGGTTTTATGGTGCTCAGACTTCCTCCCGCTTCAAAGAATGGCCGGCAGAACAAAGACTTTTGAAGACACCATCCCCACGCAAACAGACCCCCACGCACGCACGCACACACACACGCACACACCGACAGACACGCACGCACGTGCACGCACACACACACACACCGACAGGCACGCACGCACGTGCACGCACACACACACACACACCGACAGGCACGCACGCACGGGCACGCACATACACACACACTTGCAATCCACAGTGGGACTAGATGACCCGGAAGGGTATAAGAACTGAATGTTGAATGTGAAACGTTGCCATTTTCTGCTCGGACCCGCGGCAGGACTGGCCCGAGGCCTCGTGTACTTTCCCACTCTGTCTGGATTAAATCGATTGTTTCACTATGTTGTGGTATGGGCGATCTTTCAACAAAAACGAACACGCTAGGAACTAGTTTAAGGCAGGAAGCTTTTTCTAGATTCCTTCACTACGAAACGACAACTTGATTTTGTCGGTCATTCTTGAAAACGATTCGTCCCATTTATCCAAAGGAATAGTGGTATCGGCTCGGTGAAGCGCGGTATCGAAAATCCTTCAAGCGGTCGCTTCGAGTAGCTGCGAAAGTCGTCTTTGTTTACGTTTTGCGTCAAAGCAAAATGCAGAAAGGTGTTGACATTTTATTTCCCGATCTTCCTCATAAATACCAAACATTAAGGAGTATAATTAGAGGCGGTGATTGACGAGGCGGGCGTTAGCTCATGCATCCGCCGCAGCTTTGACATTCAAGCTGATAGCGACTGATGTGCGTGTTCCTTGTGTTTATTTGCCACAATTCCCCAGAGAACCTTCACTTTCACTTCACCTCTTCTGCATGAATTATTTCGAGTTGATTTCCAAACACCTGTCAAGTCCTTGGGGAACGGCACAATCTGTACCGCATACAATCCCGAGATCATATGAGAGAAAAACGGAGGGATGGAAAACTGAACGTTCTCCTCAAATTGAACAACCTTTGACCTTTTGAAAGTGTTTATTTTTCCCCGCCTCCTTTCTCCTGACCTCTGGCCTGGCTTTAGCCCGAAGGAGATTTAGCGAAAGACACAATCGCCCGATTGGAGGCTTCCCCCGCTCGTCTTCCGTCTATCAGTCGCGACGTGACTTTTTGACCCCGGGCCGGATCCCATTTCCACCAAACGACTGGAAATGGAGTCGTTGGGCGTTGGACATCGAACACTGTTGAATATCCCCCTGCAAACTGCAGTATTGCACCCTAGTGGCAATAAAAAGCCATAACGGAGTGACATGTTGACACTTCCGAATCCAGTAAATAGCCTAGCTCACCTCTATGAGTTTATTATTAATAGAGAAGGACACAAAGTTAATCTGATGAAGGGAGAGAGGGAGAGGGGGGGGGGGGGGGCATACTGCATTAGAGCACCTGTGATTTATTCGCCCCTCTAGGTGAAGGAGACCCCATTTGTATTCATTTGCCTTTATTTTTATCCCAGGTTCATCTGGCCTTCACGTGCCTGTCGCCGCCATGCTAATATTATTTTGGCCATGTGCGGCTTCATTACAGGATATTATAAAAATTGCCCCCCGCGCGTTTGCCAGGTAGGAGCAGAAGAGGAGGGGTTATTTTATGACGTTGGGCTGATTTGATTCTGCTTTTTTATTTTTATTTTTACGGGCGGATTAAATGTCTCCCTGGGACAGGATGGTGAGAGGTGGGAAAAGTCACGTCTGGTTCCTATTGGACGGGGTGAAACTCAACAGATGGCCTGGCTTTTTTTTTTTTTTTTAAATCGTTATTATTATTATTATTTTATTTTATTTTTTGTGCTTTTTGCAAGACAAACACAACAAGACCACCGAGTTTCTTTTGCGGAGCAATCAGACGGAAGTGGAGGGTGACCGTAGATGTTACATAAAAACATGCCCAAATGGGGTCATAGGAAAACACGAAACGGAAAATCTTGTACTCAATTAAAATTTGCAGCACCTTGATGAATAAAATAAGTCAACGGCTAACTGTAAACGGCTCAAATGCAAAAGTATTTTTCGAAAATGTTAAATACAACTGAACTGTGTTTGCGCATTGATTCTTGCGTACCACTAGAGGGAGCCCATATCCCACAATTTTGAAATTGACTACCTTACCTTACCTGAGTCTCAAGCTTCAAAATTAGCGGTTTTCGAGGTAGATTTTGAACCGCATTTAAAACCTCTGAATCACAAAACCGAGAATGGGGTGGTTGTTTTGGTTTTTGGGTCAAAAAATATTTAAGGAGGGAGCAAACTAGTCAATTTTAGCACATGGAGCTTCCCAAAATAAAGGAAAAAACTTCCCAAAAAACACTACAGAACCGCCAACAAAATGTATTGGCTCAATTTTAAGTGTTCAAATTTTAACCAGTAGGGGGCAGTCAAACAAAAAAAATTGTCCAATATTCTTGTTGAGAAAGAAGAATTTATTTACATTATAGTAGCTAACAGGAAGCTCTACTCTCATTTATTTATGGGATATTATTGAAGCATCATCTGCAAATAAATTTACAAGTGTTTATATAACATTATGGATATGTGATATGTTTTGTGGCTAGTTTGTCGCGTTTATTCTTTTGACGCTTATATTGCAAGAAAAAAAAATATGCTGAGGGTTGTAAAGTTAAATTAGATAGAGCTGTATCTGAATTTTACCCTAAATATGCTATAAGGCTTTTTTACACCCAATGCACTGAGGAGAGTTAGCGGCTGCATACTTTGCTCTGATGCATTGTGTGTTGTGTGTTGTAAGATAAAATAAAGTTTTTGCTCAAAAAGAGACACATGTACAGGTGATATTTCCCAACAGGATGTGAGCATGTTTTTTAATGAACCCTGCGTCGGTCTCTCTCTCTCTCTCTCTCTCTCTCTAGCTCTCTCTCTCTCTCTCTCTCGCTCGTACATTTTTGCTCTCCATCCGTCCTCCGCCTGAGTGCACCCAGCTGCGCAACAATTACAGGTGGGTTCACGGGCGCGCACAATAACCAGACGCATGCATTATTGAAGGAAGTCGCGTCGAGACGGAATTGCCAAGCCGACCAATAAAGGCAAATTACCAAAGACAAAAAACGATAGAGCGCCCAAAAGACAAAATGGCATTGCATTAATGAACAACATCATTTTCCAAAATGGAGGGGGGGGAGCGCAAGGTTGCGTCTATCAAGTAAAGACAGAGAGTGTGTGTCTATGCGGGGAAAAGCGAGGGAGAGATGGAACACAACATTGACTACCTAATTATGCTTTTTATCATTTCAGTCACAATAGAGCGCCTCCTTTTTTTTTGCACTGTGTAGCAGTGCAGCTGTTGCCGCGCTTCTTTAATGACATAGATAAAGAAAAATCACAAGCACGCTTTATTTAGGTCCACGCGCATTACTTGTGCATGCAACGGCCACGCCACCGTGAAAATTAGTCGACGCGAGCCTAATGGTACGTTACAAGGCAATGGGCTAGCGTTTATATCAAATCAAGCAGCAACTCTGACGTAGCACATTAGCGTGTCGTGGGAGATCAGGTGTGGCGAGGCAAATTAGCAATTTTCAATCCGCTGGTCGGGAAATTATTACTCGGTTGCCGCGTTTGTGTATCGTATTTTCAATAACGAACGCTTTCATTCGTTTTTGCTAGGTAGAAGGGAGAATGGTAGCCAAAATGTCAGAAAATTTGCTAATAAATTTGTAAAAAATCGTCAAAATGGCACCATAGCCTCAAAACGTTAAACGTGACCATTTGTTTGCTTGGCGCTTTGCCGCACATGTACATTATTTTTAGCATCTTAAGTCTGTGTTTCTTTGAAACAAGCTAGCTTAGCGGTAAGGGGACAAGTGCCCTTCAGAAATTGGCAGCTGTAACGATCCTGAAATTGCTCAGATCGCTGTTTGGGTGCCAAAACTAAAAATCGTTCAGCCCCAGCATGTTGACGGCAGTTAGCAAACATTTGTTGTGTCAAAATGGGGGTATGAGTACCCCTGGGGGTACTTGAAGGAACTCCAGGGGGTACTCAGATTTTAAATCAAAATGTAAAGTCATAGAACAAATTTCATGTTCAGTTTCATTATTCATGTTCAATTTCATTATTTTAAAAAGCCAGATTCTCAGCCATGCTATGTCATGTGCTCGTTACCTGTCTGACTAATTATTTATTTTCGTGAACAGATCTCTAATATGATCCCAAAAGAGGACAAGTTGAATATTTTCTGTTTATAAATATTTCATTTTGAGAACAGGTCTGACACGTTATGTTGATGATTTTTTTTGTGGGTAAATATTAATTAATATTTAAATTGACTCATTTTTGTGAACAGATCTCTCCTGTAATCCCAAAAGAGGACACTTTAATATTTTCCTGTGGACAAATAATTATTTATAGTTTCATTTTGAAAACAGGTCAGACATTTTGTGTTAATGTTTGTAGACAAATATTTATTGAAAATTAAGTCATTTATTTTTTAACAGATCTATGACCCAAACGAGAAGACTTTATGTTGGGTTTTTGTTTTTTGGACCGAGACAAATGCACTTTGAAAGGTTCTGATGTTTATAAATTCAGTCACTGATGACAAGCTTTAAGTCTTTTTCTTTGTTTTTTTTTTGCACTTGTTAATGGGGTACTTAGCTGAAAACTTTTTTTTCCAATTTTTTTGTGGGTAAATATTTCTTAATTATTAAATTAATTCATTTTTAAATTAAATTGACTCATTTTTGTGAACAGATCTCTCCTGTAATCTAAAAGAGGACACTTTGTTTAATATTTTCCTGTGGACAAACTATTATTTATCATTTCCTTTTCAGAACAGGTCAGATATTTTACGCTGATTAATTTTTGTGGACAAATATTTATTGATAATTAAGTTATTTATTTTTGAACGGATCTCTTCTTTGCATTGACTTCCTCCAATCAAAGGTCAAGAATGGCGCTAGCTAGCATAAGCACCTCAATGCTAACGCTAGTTTAAAATCCAGCCCGTCTCGCTAGATAGCAGATGGACTAGCGTAATCGCATTCCGCAGACTCAACAGACGATTGGCTAGCCTCGTCTCGGCTTCCGTCAACAAGTGGCAATAAAAGTCCATTTGCGGTCCCGCGGGGGCGTCATTGGCCGCGTCACGGG
>NC_142390.1:6337500-6345000 GCF_059441005.1 Hippichthys cyanospilos | reverse complement strand
TAGATTACATGAGATTCCGTCAGTTCCCTCTGAATGTTAAGACACGTTCCGCTTTCAACATGCTGGTGGTTAGTTTGGAAGGCGGCCATGATCAACCACTGCACCAAAGCCTTTCAGCGTATTCTAAAAATAATGCGTCTTTACGACAGACGGAACAATGAAATGCTCTTCTGCTACATGACATGAGGGCCAATTAATCTGGAAAATTGTCAGTCATAAAACAGAAAACCCTATTTCCATGTGTATAAGACACGCCCTTAAATTTACTGTCAAATTTTCTATGTTATTATCGCTCCCCGTATTGCTCTATTACTGTTTTTGTTTTATTGCCTACTTAATTATTTGCTCGATTATTGAAACAGAATAAGAATTTCATGGTGTTGTATGACTATGCATACGACAATAAAACTTTTGAATCTCGATACTGTGCGTAAAATGCACCGGGTGATAACGTAAAAACAAATTTGCCGAATTTCTTCGTATTGTAGCAGTACTTGTAGCCGCGATATATCAACTGTCGTCGAAATGCGTTTGCGAAAAAATTAAAAGCAACAAAGCAGTTGGACTATACAGCATTTGGTACAAATGCCGTATTTGTTGGAGAAAAAACACAATCTTGTTTTTGAACAGTTTTACCGATCTCTGATTTCAAAAAAGACACGCCCTTAAATTTACTGTCAAATTTTCTATGTTATTATCGCTCCCCGTATTGCTCTATTACTGTTTTTGTTTTATTGCCTACTTAATTATTTGCTCGATTATGGAATGCAGTTTCGAACAGAATAAGAATTTCATGGTGTTGTATGATTATGCATACGACAAGAAAACTTTTGAATCTCGATACTGTGCGTAAAATGCACCAGGTGATAACGTAAAAACAAATTTGCCGAATTTCTTCGTATTGTAGCAGTACTTGTAGCCGCGATATATAAACTGTCGTCGAAATGCGTTTGCGAAAAAATTAAAAGCAACAAAGCAGTTGGACTATACAGCATTTGGTACAAATGCCGTATTTGTTGGAGAAAAAACACAATCTTGTTTTTGAACAGTTTTACCGATCTCTGATTTCAAAACTAGTTATGAGTGTGATAAATGCACCTAAAATGTATTCGATTTCATAGTCATATCGTCCGTCTGACAGAAATTAGTTTGACTAAACTATTACTCAAAAATAATAGCAGGTATTGTTAATCGGTTTGGTGAGGAGAAAATACTCGCAAAATCTCAATATTACATACGATAAATTGACATTTTTGGTAGAATTTTACAAAGCATCATGGAATTTGACATGTTTAATTTGGCATTCAGGGGACACATAAAATGCTGTGGCGTGCCCGATTTGGACCCTTGTGTTTGACACACCAAATCAGCGCTTAAAAAAGACGCAATCCTCAATCCTGCGACGATACTTGAACGTCTTTAAGCGAAAACGATCTGGAAACGGGAGCCCGTATATGGCGGTTATGGATGATCCCAAAATGGCCGAAGCGCGGGTACACGGAGGCATGAAGGACGCAGACGAGAGGTGTCGGCAAAGACGGACCCGAAGGACTCCGGCGGATTAGAAACTGATTGAATTCCCATTTGCGGCATTTGGGGTCATCGGCGCCGGCGCTCGTTCCCTGTCTCACCTTCCAACTCTGAACAAATACGACTGCACTTGCACAGATAAGCATATTTGCATGGCAATAATAGCAAGCACTGGGATTTTGAAATATAACCCGCAATAAAGTTTTTATTTCGACGGGAGGCAATATCGGAGAACAGGAAATTGTAAATTACAGCCATCCTCACAGAATAGACAGGCAAAGTTTGGTTTTTATGTCTGCGATATATGCAGAGGTTTTTATGATTTGCCAATTCTGGACAAGCGGCTTGATCAATACAAGGAAATAAAACAGAGAAACATTGATTCATCATTGTAAGAATAGCTAAAAAGGCAAGCGGAGATGAAATTCCGCCCGCCGATTTCTTGCTGAGGCGTTGCGAAAACAGGAAAAAAAAAAAAAAAGCTGAGCCACAGTTTCATTAGACAGGTTTGTACTTGATGAATGTTCGACTTTGCTAACTTGAAAATCGCAAGGGATGATTTAAACACCTTTAAAAGTGAAATGAAGCTAGGTCATATTATGGAGCGACCCCATTTTGCCGTTTATCGAAAACTAGTTTCTTTTGTAGACTGCACCGCTATTAGAATTATAGCGCTAGCTCATAAATACTCTAAAACAAAATGAAGCCGTTTTAAACTTGATACTTCCGCAATGCCCTTGAACGACTAACATAAATGTCTGCAAAATTGCTTCCCTCCATCTCAGGCCATGGATTGAGTTTTAGTTTACAAATCATGCCCTGAAACTCAAATGTTTATTTATATATATATATATATATATATATATATATATATATATATATATATATATATATATATATATATATATATATATATAAATATACATATATATATATATGTATGTATATATGTATATGTATATATATATATATATATATATATATATATATATATATATATATATATATATATATATATATATATATCTCCGAGTATGTCGACCTCACTTAGAAATTAATCCCCCCTTGTTTTTTTTTTTACTTCAATCTTCCACAGGCTGAAGGAGACGATTCAAGCCGTCTTTTCCTTTTCATAATGCTTCACAGTCCGTCCCAAAAGTGCATTTTTGCAATACTCTGCAAATACTCTAAAACGGATGCATACTGTATTGAAATGGAGGTATATAAAATATTTTTAAGCCTTGAAAATGATATGATTTATATTATTATAATTATTATATGTAATAAAAGATTATATATACCTTATCTTTGATATTGTAAGTGAAAAAGTTGTATCAGAGGATCCCTACTAACAACCCTAATTAAAGTTGATTGTCTTGGTTCATTTGCCTAAACTATAAATCAGCCATTCATTTGTCTCCACTGTAGTGAACAGTGTAGTGGAGTCATTGGTGCTACCCTAGTCCTAGTGTCCTCAGTAGGGGACAACCGGGCCTTTGCAATTCAATTCGCTGTCTTGCCGAGAAAAAATGTATGTCCTACATACTGGATTATTGTGCGCTTGAGTGCTTTTCATGGGAAGCCTTACCGTCCACACAGGCGGGTCTGGCTCTCGTGGTTCCCGCGATCTGGCCCTTCTTGCAGGCGCAGCGGGCCGTCTGCCTGGCGATGGTCCGCCGCGGTTGGCTGCTGTCCCTGTCCAGCGTCACAATTTCACATGTCCCCGCCGCCAGCTGGCCTGCGAAGCACAATACACGGCAGGGAGCGAGGTCAGACACACGCAAGCGGACACGGGGCAAGATCCAGCAATCTGCTTCGCCGCCATGCCGTGACACGTTCTGTCACATCGCTCGGACGGTTCGGAAGTCGGCGCAAGTAGCGAGGCGCTAGTACACGCTGTCGTGTAGCGCACGCAGACAGCAATGACAGGATGATGAAATACTGAAGCTTTTTTTTTTTAACCTCCTTTACCCACTTATCCAATACCATATTTTCCACACTATGAAGCTCACCTTAAAGCTTTTCATTTCATCCAAAAATGACAGTGCACCTTATAATCTAGTGCGCCTTATACGGTGCATAATTCGCAAGTTTTCATCTTTGGAGGACGAAAAAACAAAATCGCCATGTAAGTCCTTCAATCAGTAGTCAACAGTAATCAAGAGATATTTTTCCCCATTCTTCGGAAAGTACTTTCCGCAAATCCTCTTCATTCTTAATTTTTGATTGAAAAGTTTGACTGACTTATTTTGTTGCTTTGTTGACATTCCCTTTGGTGCAGCTCCACCCAGTGGATTACTTATGTCCACTACTGTAACTTCTATATGCCTTTTATTCTATGTGATATATAAATACGGTTCAAGCCGTCTTTTCCTTTTCATAATACGTCACAGTCCATCCCAAAAGTGCATTTTTGCAATACTCTGCAAATACTCTAAAACGGAAGCATACTATATTTATATGGAGGTGTATGAAATTATTTTAAGCCTTGAAAATGATATGATATAGTTCGTTTAGCATTCTAATTAAAATTGGCCATTGATGGCCTTATAATGTGGTACATCTTATAGTGCGTAAAATACGGTATTTGTAAGGCTCCGCTAGTTGTCGAACTGTGTCTTATTAGATTTTTTTTTCACTGTTAGTAAGGCCCAGCACACCAGTATATGAACCCCAAGTTTATCAAATCAAAAAAGCTTTTTAATTATAAACTAAAATCAATCAATGACTGTGTTTTTATTATTCATTTTTGATGATGCAATGGCAATAAATGTATCTCTATTCTTTTCTCTGACAAAAGAGCCTAGAAAAATCTAGGCTGCGAAAGTTCCATGTGATCCCTTTAGTTTGAGTATGTAGTGCTGATTAATATTGTGTTTGTGGAATATGAAAAAAGTAGCAAAATTTTCCACCTGTTTAACCATCTCCCAAACCAGTTTTACCCAAACGGTGAAAAGCCAGCATTTCATTTTTAGCGGGGGAACCTAATAATTCCCCTTGGCGCGCTCACGGCGTCCGGATACGGTCGCAGTCTTGGGCGGCGTGCGCATGAATCCGGATGGCTCCTCATTAGCTCAGGTGTGACCCCTCGCAGCTCAGTTCATTAAGCCGGGCGGACGAGCGTCGGCGACTCAAGTCCAGATTTAATCACGACTTCCGTTGCGGTGCCAATCACAATTAGGTCCCGATAAGCCCTTCCAGCATGGGGCCTTCGGGCTCCCTTGTGCACACAAAGGTTAATTTGCGAGCAGCGAGGGCCGGGCTGCAGAACCAAAGGTCACCTGATTGAATACATGGAGTGCGTGGGTGTGTGTCTGTGTGTGTGTGGGTGTGTGTGCACATATATATATATACACACACACACTTGACACTTGATGCGTGGGCTCCTGCGCAATTGCAAAGTTGATCAGTATTCATGTGATTTCTTCATGGTTAATGGCTGCATTACCTTCAAAGAGAGGCTCCTGATTGGTTGGCGCTATGGAAAGTCATTTGAGCATTTATATCCTTGATGTCCGTCCTACCGGGATACAGCGTCCCTGGCTGATGTCTTTTTCACGTTACCAACTGAAATACTATGTTTTTTTTCTTCATCCCCTCTTTACAGCATTTTTCCCACTTTACAGCATCAACAATTGCCATGTTATGTTGTTTTGTTCAAAATTATTTAGTTTCTTTTTTCCTCCATAGTAACCCCAAATCAATGAAAAAATGAGTCATCATTGTTGATTCACTTGATTTCAATATCAAATTAAATATTTGTGATTCCCATATATATATATATATATATATATATATATATATATATATATATATACACACAAATGAATGAGTGAAAGATTGTGTTTGTTAGGCGTGATTTCAATAGCAAAACGATTGTTTTGGTCACACGATTGTTAGCAGGTAGCATAATGCTGCGAGCACGCGCAGGAAGTGACAATCTATAAATACGACCGTACGGAATCCGACTTGTGAGGGATATGCAGATGCGAGCGAACGCGAGATGGCTTTGTTCAATAATGCATGTCAACAAAATCAAAATGCGTCATGTCTTGGGAGATCAAGACGCCATCTCCACCTTCATGCCACGCTGTTAACTTGACTTCCTCCTCCGCCTCCTTGTTGCCGGCGCTCTGCCTCCTCCGCCTGATGGCGGATAATGACTTGTCATCTCCACTCCCAGTCTTTCCGCGTCCGCCCGCGTTTAACTTCCTGTTCCCCAAGAACAGCCGTACACGCTCTCAACAGACTGTCGGGATGTCTGCTGCGGCTCAATAAATTCTTCGCCCGCCAAACGGGCGACCAATCGTCTACAAGCGTATTCGGTTATCCTCACACTGTCCAGATTTTCCTTTCTTCTTTGAAAATTTCCGCTTGAAAAATTCCAAACGCTAGCAGCGATAAACCAATCAGAGAACGTACAGTACAGTATGTATACTGGCAGCTATAAATCATTCAGAGAGCATCAGCGACATTTCCCGACCATATTTTTGAGCGTGCGCCTTTTACGGTGAAATAGAATCCATGGTTAAGACTGCGCCTAATCGGCAATACCGAATACCGTGCGGTGAGGAAATTATGGTGAATATTATTAGTTTTCTTATTATTTTGCATGTCCTTTTCAGTTTAAGCCTATCCATTTGTGTCCACTGTTGTGGACAATAGTTTTTGGTCCCTATCTTTTGACTATTTGGAGATACACTACCAGACCCTGGTGTGACAACTTTGCTGTAGTGCTGAGACAAAATGGACACAACAGAAGACATATATATATATATATATATATATATATATATATATATATATATATATATATATATATATATATATATACTGTATATATATATATATATACTGTATATATACTGTATATATACTGTATATATATATATATATATATATATATATATATATATATATACTGTATATATAAAATAGATGGCATATAAAAAAAATTGATGAAAAGAAAGGACATTTTCACTGGCCAGTTTGAACGAGAAACACACTTGAGTTTCGTCATATCCCCAAACAGTGTTCGCCCTGACACGTCCGTGTCACCCGTATTTGACCATAAATCAAAGTAATGATGAAATCTCAAGCTGATGGTGGCCCTGGGTGGAAAGATTTAAGGATGGCCGGAGACACTGAAGCTCATGAGAGGTGATTTTTCACTTCAAAACAAACAAGTAAAAGAAAACAAAAAGAGCTATTAAAAAGATTTGGAACCAGTGGGTGTGCTGAAAGGCCAAGGAGAGGAATCACCAAAGCACTTTTTCAAGCGCCGTTTCTCAACTTTGATTGCGCCGAGGCACACATATTTTAGATCAGAAATATTTCATGGCATGTCCACAAACAAAAATGTTGCCAAAAAATAATACTGAATATGAATGTTACGCTGCCTGTTATTGTGCATTGCTCGCATAGCTAGAGATACACAATGCCCTTGACAGCTAGAAAGTGGGTGTTTATTTTGATGTAAATTTAAGATTCTAAGATGATTCGTAATTTCACACTTAATACATTCAATTCCAAATATGTACTTTAAAAGGTAAGAGTTGTTGTGTTTTTTAAATATGATTTGAATGAATAAATCGCTTGCACACATTTTTACATATTATTAATGAGCCCATGCATTCAATCCTAGGTATTTATTGATTTTTTTTTTAATTTTTCAAGAGTTGGGGTAAAGGAGGGTCACAAAATGGCTGTCACAAATTTTTTTTTTTAATAACTTTGTCAGTTTCAATTTTTCAACTTTAAACATACAAAATATACAGAACATTTTGGCATCGTAGAGTGTTATATCTGACGTGTAGCAGGCCAGCCTAAACTGTACAAAGCAAAAATGAAAGCAAGATGCAAACAAGCCACATTAAAATAAATAAATACACTTGGAAAGCAGAAAAAAAATAAAATAGGGGCTAGGGGTTATCAACAATGTTAAGGTCTGTTAAGTTGCACATTTTCGCA
>NC_142390.1:6315000-6332500 GCF_059441005.1 Hippichthys cyanospilos | reverse complement strand
TAAAATGGTTAAATATGCATATGTGTAAAGTATTTTACAAAAATACCTAACCATACATGTCTAGTGAAATGTATTTTGCAAAATTACTTAACCATATATCTGGCTAAGTATTTTACAAAAATTCCTAGCCATACATGTCTAGTCAAATGTATTTTGCAAAATTACTTAATCATATATCTGGCTAAGTATTTTACAAAAATACCTAACCATACATGTCTAGTGAAATGTATTTTGCAAAATTACTTAACCATATATCTGGCTAAGTATTCTACAGAAGTGCTCAATCCATACACATGTAAATTTAAAAGTACAAGTTTTATAGAACAATCCTATTTCTCTGTAGTATATAAATATACATACATACATACTGAGGTACACTTTATATGAGTACAAAGACTGAGAGTTTCAATTACAGTAATAACATTTAAAATGCTTAAATATGCATGTGTGTAAAGTATTTTACAAAAATACCTAACCATACATGTCTCATGAAATGTATTTTGCAAAATTACTTAACCATATAAGTTAAGTATTCTACAAAAATGCTCAATCCATACAAATGTAAATTTAAAAGTACAAGTTTTATAGAACAATCCTATTTCTCTGTAGTATATAAATATACATACATACATACTGAGGTACACTTTATATGAGTACAAAGACTGAGAGTTTCAATTACAGTAATAACATTTAAAATGCTTAAATATGCATGTGTGTAAAGTATTTTACAAAAATACCTAACCATACATGTCTCATGAAATGTATTTTGCAAAATTACTTAACCATATAAGTTAAGTATTCTACAAAAATGCTCAATCCATACAAATGTAAATTTAAAAGTACAAGTTTTATAGAACAATCCTATTTCTCTGTAGTATATAAATATACATACATACATACTGAGGTACACTGTATATGAGTACAAAGACTGAGAGTTTCAATTACAGTAATAACATTTAAAATGCTTAAATATGCATGTGTGTAAAGTATTTTACAAAAATACCTAACCATACATGTCTGATGAAATGTATTTTGCAAAATTACTTAACCATATAAGTTAAGTATTCTATAAAAATGCTCAATCCATACGAATGTAAATTTAAAAGTACAAGTTTTATAGAACAATCATTTCTCTGTAGTATATAAATATAAATATACATACATACATACATACTGAGGTACCCTGTATATGAGTACAAAGACTGGGTGTTTCAATTACAGTAATAGCATTTAAAATGCTTAAATATGCATGTGTGTAAAGTATTTTACAAAAATACCTAACCATACATGTCTAGTGAAATGTATTTTGCAAAATTACTAAACCATATATCTGTCTAAGTATTCTATGAAAATGCTCAATCCATACACGTGTAAATTTAAAAGTACAAGTTTTATAGATCAATCATATTACTTAACCATATATCTGGCTAAGTATTCTACAAAAATGCTCAATCCATACACATGTAATTTTAAAAGTACAAGTTTTATCGAACAATCATATTTCTCTGTAGTATGTAAATATAAATAAATATATATATATATACATACTGAGGTACACTGTACAAAGAATGAGTGGTTCAATTACAGTAATAGCATGTAAAATGCCTAAATATGCATATGTTTGTAAAGTATTTTACAAAAGTGTATTTTACAAAACACACACACAGACACTGAGGTACACTGAATAGGACGTGCAAAGACTGAAGCAGTGTTTCAATTACAGTAATATCATGTAAAATGCTTAAATATGCATATGTGTGTATTTATGTTACATTTTACAAAAATACCTAACCATACATATATATATATCTATTGATGGGTATTTTGCAAGAATACTTAACCATGCATTTCTGGCTAAGTGTTTTACAATAATGCTCAACCATTATTTTAAAGAACAATGAAAAAACAATCAGATTTTTCTGTAGTTTATATCTTGTAAATTACAATGGTCACCAACTTCCTGGGTACTGATTTATTAAAAGAAAACTACTAAATTTTTGACATTACAAATACATGTTAGTGGTAGTATTTTACAAAAATGCGGTTAAATATTTATCGATTAAAAATGTAAATTTTGAAGTACAAATATTAAAAATGTATCCCATTTCTTTCTGGGATTAACCAATAATCCTTGAATATTTACTATAAAACTGAGTTCTTGTATACTGATTAATGCTGAAGTTTAATAGTGAACATTTCCAAAATACCTATTCATGGCTTGCGTTTTGCAAAAATGTACATTTTAGAGTACAATTTGATCATGCTGTCTTCCTCTGTAGAATTCACGAGAATCACAACAAGCGATTCTGGCAGCACGTTGGCGAGTCCTGCTGTGCATCTCAAATGAGGTAAGCAAAACAAAAAAGTGGTAAAATTCGGCCAAATAAATGAGCATTAAAAACGTGTTTTCCACACCAAACTAAGCCATTTAGTCAGATATATTTCATTTATTTTGTCTTCTTTTTTTTAAAACTCTAGTTATACTTTCTGTCTTTTATTCATCTATTCTGGCAAAGAACATATTTTTGGTGTCATCAAAAGATTCTCGTACACACTATCCACCATGTCCAAAAAAAAAAAAAAAACAGTCTTCTGTCCAACAACAGAAAACGGTTACATTTTTTTTTTTTTTTTAATGATGAAACACAACCCCCCGCTGGTCAGTGCTGAAAAAATGTGACGTGAAAAATTACCCCCCGGTGTCTGTGAGCAGTGTATTAGATGATATCAAAGAAACCTGATTGGCTTTTTAGTCAATTCCATAACATCATTGCGGCATAATTTCTCTGCCGCGATCTTCCGATATTGTTGAATCAGACACATTTATTATCAAAAATATCCAATAGTAAGTACCGTATTTTCCGCACAATAAGGCGCACCGGATTATAAGGCGCACCCTCAAATAATGACATATTTTAAAACTTTTTCCATATATAAGGCGCATCGCATTATAAGACGCACCCTCAATTAATGACATATTTTAAAACTTCAATCACAATATAGTAATACTCAAAGTAATAACAACAATAACTCTAAACTGTCAATATGAGCAACCTTGTTCAACTGTAAACACGCAAAAGAAACAGGTAAAGCTTACTTTATCACTTCATTCCCCATCTACCAATCCCAATCTCAATATTGATCCATATATAAGGCACGCCTGATTATAAGGCGCACCATCAGCTTTTTAAAAAAAATTAAGGCTTTTAGGTGCACCTTATAGTGTGGAAAATACGGTACTTGTTTCTCAGATGGGTCCAAAACGCAAAGGTTTGAATTCCTGGCCGTTGAATTGATTTGCACTTAGAAAAGCTCGATGGCAGTGTTGTGTGACCTTGTGTAAAAGCAAAATGGCGTTCCCCCGCGGGACGCCCTCTTTCCCCCGGCGTTACGGCGCTTTATAATCATGAACGCTGCTTAATAACGCGGCTGCGAAAACAATGAACGATCATCTATTAAAACTGCGAGAGGAAAGGGGGAAACAAACGACCCCCTGTAACCCCGCCTATGGATACGGGCGCCACCTTACCGTCGCAATTAAGGCCGCTTTCCTTCCCCAGAGGGAGGCGCATGGCGGTGGGGCAATGATACGGCAAAGTCCTGAAACGTGGCTGTGATTTTGCACACTAAAGACCTTTAGGTGAATGCGATACACTCCACTCATATCTCTTTGCACCCTCAGGGGACCGAAACTGCATTTTTAACAAGGCTAGTCGGGCTTCAAAGTAGGAGAATCTATAATCATAAAGCACTGATTTTGTTCTTATAATAAGCAACTGTTCAAAGAGTTTAGTTCCTCAGCTAAAGAGCGGGGCTTTATCGGGACACATTTTAGAATACAATTCATGCAGTATTTCTTATGTGTGGGTTACGCTAATCCTGGTTTATTTTACGTTACAAAGTGGAATACTAAGTAAATTCGTCCCATGTTTATGGCATGTCAAGAACTGTCAAGACGTGGGGCTGACTGTGTTTATGTTGTCTTGCCTCCCTCTTCAGGTGTTTTTTGGTAATTGCTCTTACAATTTCGTATTTATCGTGCATTTTAGTGCTTGATTCCAGCTTGATTTGGTTAGCCATGGCTTCCGAGATTGCTACTGATGTTAAAGGCAGAAGTAAGAAGATTATTAGTATGGAAACAAAGCTGTAGATAAACAAACAATATGGTATGAAAACGGCTAGGCTAGGCTACCCTCGCTAGGGATTATGTCCATGAGTAGCACAAAACAATGTCTCTCAAAGGTAAACAAAATGTCATTTTTCCTTACATATGTTTTATTTATGATGTTATTTAACTCTATACATGTATATTACACATACATAAAACTTAATATACTATTTTGTTACCAATTTTTAACATGTATATGCAATTTTGATGTATCAGCTGATAACCATAAGTTTCTACTGCTCGCCATACGACGATTTCGCCTTATGACACAACCCCGCAACGAATTAATTTCGTTTGGCAGGGGTCCACTGTGTGTGTGTGTGTGTGTGTGTGTGTGTGTGTGTGTATATATATATATATATATATATATATATATATATATATATATATATATATATATATATATAGTCCAATAAATACAATTTGCACCTTAGAAATATCGCTTGGATGCAAAGTAATTTCATTGCTGCTATTTTATTTATTTGTAAACTATAAGCTCTCGAAGTAATTAGTTCCCTTGCTTCATTGCAAACGGGCGACTATTTGTCTTAATGGATGACGCATTGGGCGACTAATTAGGGCACGGTTTCTATAATAAGGAGGGCCACTATTTGAGGAAATACGGTATTTCACACTGGCCTACTTCACTCTGTGGCCTGGCTTCTTCGCTATTCTACAGGAAAGAACAAACAGCAAAGCTCACGTCACGCTCACCGGCACAGAAATAAGAAAGGGATTTATGTTGCTGCAGTCAGAGACTTTAGAGGCAGCACAGGAGCCGCGGCGCACCCCTTCAAAAATGGAAGCGCAGCTTGAGGCCAGCGCGCGGAGACGACAACCGCCGTGACTGGTCATGTCTAGCTACGCTTGCCTCTGCCTCGCTAAATTTCTCAGTAGAGCTACATTTCAACCAGCGGGGCCGGTTCCCATCCTCTCGGCGCTGCAAACACAATAACTTTCGTCGTGTCATTTTTTTTTTCTCTCTCTCTCTCTCGTGCAGCCACGCGCAGAAAAAAAACGCAATGCATGTCCCGAAACCATTCGGAATGTGTGAAGGCTCATTCTGTGTGACTGCGGTACAGTCGCAGTCTGACCCACTTTATACAAATGTATTCGGATCACCTTCAGCTGTTTTGCGTAAGCGAGTCGGTTCACGTGTAACTGTCAAAAATCGCAGTAAAAACATATTTTTACACGATTAAAATGCTAAAATTCTGTCAGTATAGGATTGTATAGATAGATATAGCTATCTGTATTTTCGCGAGAAAGTCCAATCAGCGATTTGGGGGCCACAAAAAATGATGTGGCGGGCTGGATGTGGCCCCCAAGGCCTTGAGTTTGACACCTGTGGTCTCAGCATAAAAAATCCCAAGTGCCTCAAAGTGCCTGGAAAAAAAAAATGCAAATCCTTATTTTATCATAATTACACTTCCTTTTTCCTGCCCCCCCCCCCCCCCCCCCCCCTCAGGGGGGCCCGCCCCATTGTTTTAGAAACACTTTTTCTTTCATTCATGCTAGTCACAAAAATCGCATCGTCAGATTTCGCATAGGTGTCAAACTCAAGGCCCGGGGCCAGAACCGGCCCGCCACATCATTTTATGTGGCCCGCCAAATGCTGATTTGATTTCAAGTTTCTAGCTAAACTTGCAGATTGTCTTCAAAAGTAACCATTTTCTGTTCCCGATCTATCTTTTGAACAGTTTTTATCGGCCTCTGTTTTCCAAACTAGGTAAAGATGTAAACCTGCAAAAACGGCGTTTATTAGACATGTTTTTCTATTTTTAAGTCCTAAATTTTCAGGATTTTAGAGAAATTAAAGGGGACGTTAAAATTGAAGCTTTTTTTTGACTATTTTTAGATTTATTTTGGCCCTCTAACAGACACTATAAGTCCAATGTGGCTCACGCTAAAAATCAGTTTGACACCCTTGCTCTAGAGCACAGGTGTCAAAGTCAAGGCCCGGGGGCCAGATCCAGTCCGCAACCTCACTTTTTGTGGCACATGAAATGCTGATTTGATTTCGTTTCTGACTAAAATACCAAAATTGCAAGTTGTCTTTAACTTTTAAAAATTTGGGTGAAGAAAAACAACAATTTTCTTATACCCCAAATCTCTTGAACAGTTTACCTACTTCTAAATTCAAATCTTGGCAAATATGTGACCAACAAACTGAATATTTATTTGAATTCACAGTCATTCCGGCCCTCTGACAGAAGCTATAACTACAATGCGGCCCAAAATTTAAAAAAAAAAAAAAAAATTGACACCACTGCTCTAGAGCATAGATGTGGAACTCCAGTCCTCGAGGGCCGGTATCCTGCAGGTTTTCCTGTTTTCTCTCCTCAACACAACCGATTCAAATGATTATCTCATTAGTAAGCTCTAGGGAAGCTTGAAAATGATCCTAATCAGGTGTGTTTAGGAGAGAAAACCTGCAGGATACCGGCCCTCGAGGACTGGAGTTCCACTCCTGTGCTCTAGAGCTTACACTCAGACAAGACTCTGACCGTTTCGATTCGATTGAGACTTCCTCGTTGCCCCCTTATTTATTTTGCTGTCTTTCAACCAAACCGAACATGCGAACATCAACAGACCTTCTTGCCTTTTATCCACCATGGCTTTTGTCAGAACCCCAGAGAGGGCCAACGATGTTTCCACGGCGTGAGAACGAGTACAAGCCACGCCTAGCTATTTCGGAGCATTCAACGCTTTCACAGAGGCCGAGCGGCGCGCCGGTGCATGGCTCCTTTCACTGCGGCCCCATCAGCATGCAGGCTGAGGCGTGGCCCAGCGCGCCGGTTGAATACAGAGGCTGCGGCCCCGGCGCCGCCTTTAATCTCCCCTCCCCGTTTAACTCGGCCGCTCAGCTGGGCCATAAAAACCAATCTGAGCTGCTCTCCCGTTTTTCCGCTTTTCGCTCCGCATTTTTTTTCACGATATTCTTCCCGGACTTAACACCTGTAGAGCCAGGAGCAGTTAATTGTCATATCTCAGAGCAATTACGAGAAATTCTTCAGAGGGTCGTGCCGATTTGCCGGTGCGATCCGTTTTTATTTTACTAGCCAAAGGGGAGCACTCGCGGCGGCGTTTAATAAAATCAGCGGCGGGGTTCTGTGATCTGTTGTGGTTACCGTTATCTGTGGCGATTAAAAAAAAAAAATCGTATATTTACGGTACTTGTTGCTTTTAAATGTTGCTTCCTCTCCGATGAAGAATGCAGAGTCTCGTGACCCAAGCGCCAAGAAGAAAAGGATGATAGTCCTGGACTGTTTAATTATTCAGGAGTCCGCCAGTAAATATAGGCGGCGACACCCGTACACGCTTGCAAAACAGCCCTCGTAAGCGCCTCTCCTGGAACTTTATGAGTATAGTGCGAGGGAGGTCTTCGGAGTTTCCCAGTAAATTAAAGCAGACAGCGTTAACACTTTTATACATATTTAAAACAGTCCATTAGGTGATTGACCTCCATAAATACGGACCGAGCGACTCAGCAGTGGCTCACGTTGGCAGGAGTCAACAGATAGGCCTGAAGGTGCCATTAGAAACAAAAAGTTGGCAGTCGCGCCAAGCGGAGAGGTAAGAGAATGGCGGGTTGAAAAAAAAACGCTTTAATTTGCTTCCATGAAAGGAAAACAGAACACGGCGGCCTCATTAGGTACCAGCACTTTGGGGTGAGGCTAATTGCTGCATTAATGTTTTAGAAGAGACCCTTTTTTTCTTAAAGAGTGGATTGTGGAAGCTACGGTCGGCAAATCTTTGTTAGTTTAGCATCTACCAACCGACATCATAAGGGTATGAACTTCATATTTATTTTTCTAATAATAAAGTAACCAATTCAAAGCTACAGTCGCTATTGTTGTATCGGTTGCAAGGTGAACATTAGGCTTGCAAAGTGTTGAGAATGTACACTGATATATATATATATATATATATATATATATATATATATATATATATATATATATATATATATTAGTAATAAGTGTAAGCAATTTCAAGTTTAACAGATGAATCGTCACGATATTCCCCATGATTAATTCCATTTTCCGACAAAGTCCAAACCTTATATTTTAGGGATAGCTGATCATGTGATCAGGAATAGGACCCAATCACTGAGTTGAAATTGTCAGCTTGGTTTTAAGGGGATTCGATTACTCCATCTGCATCTTCGATTATTACAAAGCGGCAAAATAAGCTAATAGATATAATAACAGATATTGATCGAAACAAATATTTACGTGATGTGTAGTAGACGTAAAAATAAGCTAATAGACATGATAACAGATACAGAGCGGAACAAATGTTTACGTGATGTTTACTAGACGTAAAAATAAGCTAATAGACATAATAACAGATACAGATCGGAACAAATGTTTATGTGATTTGTAGTAGACGTAAAAATAAGCTAATAGTCATAATAGATATAGATCGGAACAAATGTTTACGTGATGTTTAGTAGACGTAAAAATAAGCTAATAGACATACAGTAATAACAGATACAGATCGTAACAAATGTATACGTGGTGTGTAGAAGACATAAAAATAACCTAATAGACATAATAACAGATATTGATCGAAACAAATATTTACGTGTTGTGTAGTAGACGTAAAAATAAGCTAATAGACATAATAACAGATATTGATCGAAACAAATATTTACGTGATGTGTAGTAGACGTAAAAATAAGCTAATAGACATAATAACAGATACAGAGCGAAACAAATGTTTACATGATGTTTACTAAACGTAAAAATAAGCTAATAGACATAATAACAGATAGTGATCGTAACAAATGTATACGTGGTGTGTAGAAGACATAAAAATAACCTAATAGACATAATAACAGATACAGATCGGAACAAACGTTTATGTGATGTGTAGTAGACGTAAAAATAAGCTATAGTCATAATAGAATTAGATCGGAACAAATGTTTACGTGATGTGTAGTAGACGTAAAAATAAGCAAATAGACATATTAACAGATATTGATCGGAACAAATATTTACGTGATGTGTAGTAGAAGTAAAAATAAGCTAATAGACATAATAACAGATATTGATCGGAACAAATGTTTACGTGGTGTGTAGTAGATGTAAAAATAAGCAAATAGACATATTAACAGATATTAATCGGAACAAATATTTATGTGATGTGTAGTAGAAGTAAAAATAAGCTAATTGGCATAATAAAAGATAGTGATCAGAACAAATGTTTACGTAGTGTGTAGTAGGCGTAAAAATAAGCTAATAGACATAAAAACAGATATTGATCGGAACAAATGTTTACGTGGTGTGTAGTAGACGTAAAAATAAGCTAACAGACATAATAACAGATATTGATCGGAAAAGATGTGTAGTAGACGTAGTATCGCAAGACGTTCGTAAACAGCAGAGTTAATCGCAGCTAGAATGATAAAAGATGTGATTTTGCCTCGATTCTGTACAAAAATAGGACCAATGGGATGTTTTGTTTTCGTTGGGGAAGACGGACAGGGACGAAGAGCTTTTCGAAGAAGGATAGCAAAAAGACAAAAGGAAGATTGGAAAAACTTTGGCTATTCAAGTCAACTAGATTGCTCCTCTCCGGAGATGATTGGATCTCTCATGAACAAAAGCTCCTTTTTCCTAATCATCAATAAATGCGCTCGACGGGCGAGCGCCTAATGAAGCACAGAGCTCATCTGGTGTCAAACCATTGTGGAGTGGCCCTTTCATTCAAGTCCGCGCTGAGCAGATTTTCAACTCGTTTGGAAGGAACGAGCCCGATTCGCCGTTTGGTTTGAGCGACGTACGGGGAAGGCGCACAAGGGCGCTAGCTAGCGCCGGCTGCCGAGTGTGGGATGCCAAGACGCAAGGCTGTCAAAACACAGTGACGGCCTGTCAAACACGATCCGGTTGTTGGCACTTACGCAACGGCGCCGTTCCTTTTAATTACAAAAGATGGGACGCAACGACGGCGTGACGCAATCCGGGCCGGAGGCCGGAATGACCATCGCAAGATTTTTTTTTTTTTTAATACCGAAAGGTCATGTCTTATCTAGATCACACGTACCATAGCTGAAGCCTGATTGAACCATTAAAAATACAGCAAAGGCAGCGCAAATTCTATCAGGTCAAATATAAATGAAAGTATTTAATCACTTTTATATTTTTGAACGAGTCGACGTGTCTCTGGAGAATCTTTTTTGCTTCTCATTCTTTACGCGATGCGTAGTTTTCATATGCAAAAGCAACCCGCCGGGTTAAAGATCAAACTTGCACGCAATCCAATTTGAAAATATTCGGATGTAAAATAGTCATCAAAATAAAATAACCAAACATTGTTTCCACACACAATTCCAAAGACTTATTCTGATCTTTTTTTTTTTTTTTTTTTTTTTAAAGAGTCCAAACATTCAATCATAGACACATTTATCATTTTCAAAAACTCTCAAGAGTTTCTTTAAAAGAGGCTTGAAAATTGTCTGGTTTAACCTAAATAACATAATCAACTACTTAAGCAGTTAAACACTAATCAATTCTTTTAAAAAATAATACTAAATTAAGAAAAAAAGTACTCAATTACAATTAGTATATATATATATATATATATATATATATATATATATATATATATACATATATATTATATATGTGTATATATATATATATATATATATATATATATATATATATATATATATATATATATATGTGTATATAATGGCTGGTATTAAATGGATTAAGTACTTATGTTGATTATATATATATATATATATATATATATATATATATATATATATATATATATATATATATATATATATATATATAATCAACATAAGTTTTTTAAACATGATAAAAATAATGTATGTCTGGACTCTTGAAAACAGAAAAAATAGAATTCTTTGGAATGGAATGAGTTAATTAAGTGTTACTTTTGAAAAAAATGGCATTCTATCACGGTACGAATAATTCGTGCTACCCATTGAGTAGCTTTGGCTAACTGTGTTTACGATGTTTACAATGCTAATGCTAGCTTCGTAGTGCTAGTGCTACAATTTTTGCCCTCATGGCCGCCATGTTTGTTTGATCAGAGACTTAAGGGGGCGGGATCTTGACCAGCTGATCTTGTGTTGAATTTATGTGGAAATGCACTTCTTTGCACAAAAAAAAAACGTTTTTGTTTTTTTTTTCTTCTGCTGACTTGGGACAAGACGCTGCAATTTCAATTCCAAAATTTGCATATCATCCAACTAAAGAGGAATCCTCACTGCAGGATTAAGCCTGAAACTGTCCTAACCACAATATATGTCGTGCGAGACCCTGCGGACTTTCAAGCTCCTGTTTTAAGACATAATTAGCAAGACGTTCTCTTTGGCTGTATGAAAAGAGGTGGAAGGACACAATGCGGAATAAACAGGCTAATTTAGAGCATATACAGTATAATCGGATCCGTGTGAGAGGCTGGAGTAAAATGAAAGCGCAAGAAAAATCAAAGCACATTAGACGCCAGTTGGGAACTAGGACATTAATAGACCAATTCCCCAAAGGCTGGTTATGCACAGCATATATATAATTGGGTTACAGTGCCGTTACCCCAGTCTTAGGAGCCCACGTTGAGTTCTTAAAGGATTACATGAGGCATTTTCCAGAGTTTGGGCTCAAATCGGGGTACGTGAAAATGTATCGGGGTTTGCTAACGTGATTCTGAATGCAGATTTGAGCTCTCACACAGTGCTGCAATGTTTGTTTGGATTACTGTTTTGTCAAGTTTTTCAGCGATGAAATACCCCCTAAACAAATAGTGGGGCGGGTCTCCTTGAGGGGTGCGCCAGGCGATGCCGGGGGGGCGAGGATGACTGGAGGAACAGGCTTAAATTTTTACTTTTTAACATAATAATGTTGCATTTTTTTTCTTTGTTTGCAATAATGTGATGTTTACTATCACTGCAGCAAGTTTGTGTGGAGGGGGTGAGGGGGTGGGGGGGGTATATCTGCTTCCTAGGGGGGCTTTGCAGGAAATAAAGAAGCACTGATTTATAGTAAGGCATTTTTAGGACAAGTTTTTTTTTTTTTCCCCCCACAAAAAACGAGCATGTACAGCAAGGCATTTTAGCACAATGACCACGTTTAGTAAGCCTTTTTTCTTTTTTTTTTTTTTGCACAAAAATATGTAGTAAGGCATTTTTTTCATGAAAAAAATGACCATGTATAGTAAGGTGTTTTTAGCACAACGCCCATGTTTAGTAAGGAATTTCAAGAATTTTTTTTTTTTTTTTTTTTTTTGCAAAAAAACATGTACAGTAAGGCATTTTTAGCACAATGACCATGTTTAGAGTGACTTTTTTTTTGCAAAAACCCACCATGTATAGTAAATTTATATATATATATATATATATATATATATATATATATATATATATATATATATATATACAGGGAACAGGCCTAAATGTTAACAATATTTTTCGTTAAAGTTAAAAAAAAGCCCCGCCCTATTATTTCAGAAGGACAGCTGTAACACAAATTAACGTTAAAATGTTTCATCATCCAGATGCTTGGCTCTTAATTTGAAAATAAAAACATACCATTCCTTTTGCAGCATAAAAAAAAATACATTTGCTGATATACGGAGCAAAATCTGTTAACCCCGATTGGCCCTCACAAACCCCCTTTTGACCACCATAGTGTTGAAATGATGGGAGTGATACAACTAGGAAGTGGGCTGACCAATCGGCTGCTGTCACACACGTCATTTGACCAGGGAAATTCGTTGGATCTCACTCGGTTACACTTCAGTTTTTTTTTTTTTTTCAAAACAATGGAAGGTATCCACTATATGGGTTCATTTTTTAATTTCTACGTTAGACTTGAAAGATTGTTTCAAAACTGGATTTAGAACCCCCAAAAAAAAGTTTCTCCTCATTTGTGGGAAAAAAAAAATCTCATCTGCATCGTAATATGTCATATGTTGCCATAACCGTGATATATGCGCACCATCCCAGCAAAATAAACCTTTCAAAAGTTGTTACTAGACTCATTTTTCACCAGCGGTAAAAAGCTGCTGAACAATTTCGAGGGTGAAAAAAACCCAAGAGGAGAGTACCTCCGTGAAGTGGCCCGTGTAGTTTGGGGGAAAAACTTGCGCGCGGTAATTCTCCTTGAGACATGCAAATACATCACCCCCATCGCCACGCGTTGCAACAAACAGCAGAGAAAACAAGGCCATAAAAAGGCAAAGCGCGCCTTATATTTCACTATTGGAAGCAGCTTTGGCCAGACGCCGGCTCATGAATATTTAGACGCCTCGGCTATGAATATGCATTAGGACACCGGAGCGCCGTTATCAGCGCGTAGATTTATGAGCTGGTGTGCGGATAATGATGAAGGAGGGGATAACCTGGCTGCTGGGATGATGATGAGGAGCGTGCACACATATACGTACACAGGCGCTCATTTTATACATTATTCCTGCTGGTGAGAATACTGAACCTACAGAACAGGGGTGGGGAGCCTACGGCTTGTGGGCCGTACGTGGCAATTAGAGGGACGACTTGCTGTAATAGAAAATAAAAAGCGGCGTTTTACAGCGGGCCCCCGTGTTACGAGATTAATCCGTTCCGCGGTTGAGATTTATTCGACGAATTCGGTGAATCCAATCCAATCCAAATCTATGTTGAATAGCCAATGCGTTTAGAACAGGTAAAAACATCAAAATTGCACATACATATTCAAAATTGGGACCAAAATAGTGCAGTAAGTGCTAGATATATATAATATACACGTATACAATCAGAAAACATCATGAATAAAATCTATTACAAGGATTTATTTACCTTTGAGTGGCGCTTGTTATGCCCATATTCCCGAATACGGTTAGCCTAGGCTAGGCTAGCTTTGTTGATGAATTCGTCGTATGATGGGCAATTGAAATTATGTTAAATAGCTAATGTGTTTAGATCAGGTAAAAACATCAAAATTGCACATAGGGCTACATATTCAAAATTGGGACCAAAATAGTGCAGTAAGTGCTAGATATATAAAGTATACACGTATACAATCAGAAAATATCATAAATAAAATCTATTACAAGGATTTATTTACCTTTGAGTGGCGCTTGTTATGCCCATATTCCCGAAAAAGGTTAGCCTAGGCTAGGCTAGCTTTGTTTTTCTTGATTCTCTCCAGCTTTGTTTCCATATAAATCATCTTCTTACTTCACTAGCAATCTTGGGACCATGGTTAACCCTTTCAACTTTGAATTAAGCAGTAAAACGTAATATAAATACGCTTTTGCAACCACTCAAAATCGAACAAAGCTTTACCAATCCGCTATTTTGAAACGATTGAGGCCGAACGATAGCAGACCAGCAATGTAGTCACGTGTTGCATGGAAGCAGTTAGACGGCAATAGTAAATAAGTGCAATTACCTAAAAACGCCAGCAGATGAAGGCAAAACAACATAAATACACCCAACCCCTTAGGGTCATGACAGTTGTTTTTGTCGCAAATCCGGGAAAATGTCATAACGAGGGGATGAAAAGACTCTGTATTCCACGTCGCAACATGAAAATGACGTAAATCAGGGAGGTAGTAACACGGGGGTCCACTGTACTTATTTCTACCTGTTGTGCGGCCACTAGAAGAAAAGTAAAAAAGATGGCCAGAAGTGCAATGTAATACACAGGGAGAATGCGCTGCATGTCAATCTATTCCATTACAAAACAGCCAAACGTTGACGCCTGTCATTCGGTCGATCGACAAATTGAGCACCCTGCGATACGATATCAGCAGGAATGATAGATACTTTTCATTTTTTATATTGTATGAAATGTTAGAGTCTTAAGTGAGACTATTCAAACGAAAAAACAAGTCAGTCACAGAAGGGCTAAGAAAATTTGACTCATTTTTTGGATGAGAGTAAAAGCAGAGTCTGAAATGAGTTAATATAATATAATAAAGCTAATATCGGAGATTTTAAATGTAGAGGATATAACCTAGTAGTGTATTTGTTTTTGGTTTTTTTTGCTGCAAGCGTAAAAACTTCTGCAAAATCTCAATTTTACAATTCAGCTCGATTTTATGAGATTTTACTGAAATTTGGATTATTTACTGGATTTTGTAGTTGGCCAGTTGTTTGGGAGCCACGTGGGACTTGTTGCTTTGTCATTTCACTTTATTTTGATATAAACTAATGATGTTTGTGCGTTGTTGTTTTTTTGCGCTTGGGGGAAGGTAGTGGACATTTTTGAGGGGAGGGGGAGGAAAATACATTTCATCTCCTACTAAGTGGTTATTAAGATGGCAAAACAAATCAAGCAGCATGTGCGCTACCTCTGTGGCGACTTTGCATTAACTTCAAATATTAAGGTGACGCATTCGGATGAACTCTGTGCGAAATATGTGACGGGGCTAATTAAAGTTCATTTGTCATGCATGTGAGTCACCGCGCGATGCTTTGCACTCAGCTAACTTGGTTCCAGGCAGCTGATGTCAACATTCCCCATCCACAAATGTCAAAGAAAATGAAAAAAGTGACAAACATCAAGCTTTTTTTTTTTTTTTTTTTTTTCTTCTTCAAATGTTATACAATCACCGCCTACAACACCTGCACCATTTCATCAGAACAAGTCACGCAGCATTCAGGGGCGAGAGGAAAAAAAAAAAAATGGCGGTACACAAAGGTGCACAAATAACAGGATGACAAGGGCCGCATGGTGTCGCGGTCACAAATGTGTTGTGTTTGAGTGAAAAAAAAAAAAAAATGCGACATAAGAGAGTCACACCAGGCGGAATCCAGCATGAAAATCCATCCCGACCCGAATTCTCAGCCAGCTCCTTCAGAGGCGATAGCGGCGTTCACTATAGCATTTAGCATAACAAAAGAGGAGGAAATAAGGACGCGGAGAAAAAAAAAAAAAAAAAAAAAACAGAAGTGAGGAATGGTGCATGTCAAGTACGGGAGGAAGTTCTACATTTATGAATATATGTGTGTGTGTGTGTGTGAGTGTGTGTGCATTAGTAATAAAGCCAGCGGGGGCTAGAAGCCGGAGCGCGCGCACAGTCAATGTGCTTTAATGGAGACGATGTGCTCACTTCGGTGCGGCATAAATGATAAATTATTCATTTGCTTCAACATCAGGCGGCCACTGTTATTACCAGGCGGCGCTTGGCCATCATTTACAGATGCAAATGAAATGGCTTAGACTTTTAAGAAACTGGTCCAACACAGTAAAGACCACGTATCAGCCAATCAGTACAGTTTGCTAGCGTGCGGCGTGCACGTTTTTCAACGTTTTATTGCTTTGCTAGCGTGCATAAAAGGCGAACAGGGAGGAGCTAAGGAGATTGCGGTCCGGTGCTGTTTGAACGTGATTGTTGCTAGATTCATTCGTTAAGATCTGTAATTAACCCTCAAGCAGGGCTTCTCTCAAATAAAGATGTTGTATGATATATAAATATGATAAAAAAAAAGATCTACAAACATAAAAATGCCGCAGCTGTGTGCTTTGCATTTATGTGGTAAGCTAAATTTGAGCTGCTTCACACACGTAAAAAAAATTGATGTCAAGGCGGCTTGTAAAGTTTTAAATTTCCATTCATTGGACAACTCTGAAATGGGCTTCCTTTTTCATGTCTTTTTTCTACTTCTGAGCTTGCCCTTCCTTGGCTTGGACTCGGAAACTAAACTCAAAGTAGAAATTGAGGATCCTGCAGCTTGCTTTGACTCAATGATGTTTCCCTCGGTGCATTTCCTTTACCCTCGGATCCGTGCAAAATACAAGTTCTACTTCTATAAAAATGCCGCAGCTGTGTGCTTTGCCTTTATGTGGTAAGCTAAATTTGAGCTGCTTCACACACATAAAAAAAATGATGTCAAGGCGGCTTGTAAAGTTTTAAATTTCCATTCATTGGACAACTCTGAAATGCGCTTCCTTTTTCATGTCTTTTTTCTACTTCTGAGCTTGCCCTTCCTTGATTTAGACTCGGAAACTAAACTCAGAAAGTAGAAATTGAGGATACTCCAGCTTGCTTTGACTCAATGATGTTTCCCTCAGTGCATTTCCTTTACCCTCGGATCCGTGCATAATACTAGTTCTACTTCTATAAAAATGTCGCAGCTGTGTGCTTTGCATTTATGTGGTAAGCTAAATTTGAGCTGCTTCACACACATAAAAAAATTGATGTCAAGGCGGCTTGTAAGGTTTTAAATTTCCATTCATTGGACAACTCTGAAATGCGCTTCCTTTTTCATGTCTTTTTTCTACTTCTGAGCTTGCCCTTCCTTGGCTTAGACTCGGAAACTAAACTCAGAAAGTAGAAATTGAGGATACTGCAGCTTGCTTTGAC
>NC_142390.1:5985000-6052500 GCF_059441005.1 Hippichthys cyanospilos | reverse complement strand
GTAAAGAGGTGACGAAAAAACTCCATATTCCATTTCGCAACATGATAACGTAAGCCAGGGACGCTCTAACCCGGGGGTCTACTGTATCCAACGGACTGAGAAGGACGCGATGAAGTGCTCGGTCTAATTCAAGGCTGCAAACAATTCTCGAATTTCCAAGGCTTACCCAAATAAAATTTCCATCCCGCTTTCTCAAAGGGATCATCTGCTGTTTTCATCCCCTCCAAGAGATGCATCCTATCACTGGTTACATGTTGCCTCCTCCACTTTTTCACTGAGCAAGTGAAGCAATCCCGAGGTATCATCGCGGCGCGAAGCTATTACCAAACGGCAAACACGCAGGACGACTGTGCAAACAGCTGCCCTCGTTCGCAGAGCTAACAGACAGGAATCATTACGTGGTTCCGCCGAGGCCGAGCGGCGACCGTATTTGATGAGCGTGCAAATGAAACCGAACATGGTGCACAGGTAGGAGGAAAGAGGCCCAAAATTCAGTGGTGCCTCGTGATACAAGCTGTTTCTTACCCGAGTTTTGCCTTGAGATGCGAGCGCTCATTTGCTTTGCTTTGGTGGTATAGTAGAAATGATATACATCAAAATGATTTATCAGTTACTTCTACTCCTTTCTCCCCTGCCTTTGAATTTCTGGAACTCGGATTTGCAAGTCTAAACGTAAGATCCACAGAGACAGACAGAATCAAATACAAAGAAAGGGGCTGCTTCAGAGCATGGTAGAATCGACCTTGTGCAGTCCTTCTCCGTTCTCCTCATGCATGAGAAAGAAAATGACTTATCTCCTTCTTTGTGGATAGTTTCTCACAATATCCAACAAGTGAACTTTTTATTTGTAGTTTTTATAACTTTACAACTCAGGGAAAAATGTATCATATAATAGTGTTTTTTTTTAATTATTATTATAAGAATCGAACTTGTGCAGTCCTTCTCCGTTCTCCTCATGCATGAGAAAGAAAAATGACTTATCTCCTTCTTTGTGGATAGTTTCTCACAAATATCCAACAGGTGAACTATTTATTTGTAGTTTTTATAACTTTACACCTCAGGAAAAAATGTATCATATCATAGTGGGGTTTTTTTTTTCTGGATTGACCAAAAAATGTATGCAACCCGAGCTACGGTGCGCATTCCTAAAGAACAAAATCCTCTTCTCCCAGCTTCCATGATGCCATTAATGAAGCCTCGCACGGAAGATCTGCCCGATGGGCCTCATTGCAAAAAAGCACAATGAATAAGTGCAACACTTTCAAGTGTGACAGCCGGACGCTTCCATTACCGATTCCTGGAAATTTACAGTGAGCCAAGCAGCACGCATTGCGCCCACGGAAACAAGGCAATCACTCACCTCAGCCACAATAAACAGCCAGACAGCATTTACACACACACACACACACACACTCCATCAGAGATGGATGTTCACCAGCACAGAACATGCGGACGGATCCAGATGTACACACACCCAACCGGGGGAAGACTGTCAGCCAGAAGAAATCATCGCAACTATCATTTGGACTCGTATGTGTGTGCGCGCGCGCAGATCTATCATGGAAAAGGGGACGGCAGGTGCCAGGAGGTGCAAAATCTGGGCTCAAAGCACAAGCCAATCTCCAAGACACGTCACCTTTGAGAGAACATCACACACACACGCGTACGTACGCCAGCGTGTCACACTCCTTCATTAGCATCCTCACAGCAGCCAGTGTTCTAGTCAGGGTGCGAAGGACTAGCTGATGACATTCAGGGATACGGGACGCTCTTTGGTTTGGGCGCCCCTCGAGGAGCGGGCGCCTTGTTAAAAAGTCAAGGTGGCTCATCGTCACATATGTATTTGCCGCTCGTAGGGTTCAAGGTGGGAAAGGAAAGCAAGATGAAGGGCCGAGACAACATGACGGGGGGAAAAAAACAAAAAACAAATAAAAAAAAACGTGTTTGACGGCAAATAGACAAATACGTGTCCTTTTGCCTCAAGTGGCTTCCCAAGGTATGGATGAATATTAAAAGAACCTCCTGTGGGAGGGGAAGGTAAAAGAGGAGATCCAAAACATCCACTGAGGTTTTCTGTGAGTGTCCTTGCTAGGCGACAAGAGCAATCCGGACATAAATCCCCAAAACAAATATCCAACTCAATATCCAACTCATTCGCTGCCATTGACAGCTACAGACATCAAGGATGTATTTTAGGGGGGGGGAGTTGACCAAGTGGGGTAAGTCCACACTGGAGGGGAAGAAAAAAAAAGCGTAGAGGAAAAATATCCGCCTGGAATTTCCGCTAGATGCATGTTTGCGCCACCGTTTTATATGCTGACCTTTTTTTTTTTTTTTACTCATTACTATTATTATTATTACTTTTTTTTACTTTTTTTTTACTTACAATTTTTTACTTATTACTATTATTATTCTTATTACATTTTTTCAGTTTTAGACTAACCTGTAACCTGTATAAACGCTGTAAAAAAGTATTATTTGTTGAATGATTTATATTGTTTTTTTTCTTTTTTAATGTGAAAAAGGATAGTTAAGGAATACTTACTCAGTTATTTTTAGATAATCCAGTTTATCTGCATTGTTTTCTTTTACCGAGGGAGGGCTTTGCAAAATATAACTGAGAAGCACTGATTTATTGCAAATTGGAACGTTTCATCATATTTCTTGCTATTTTGTTTCTCTTTAAATCGAACCATTAAAAAAACAAATGTATTGATTTTATGTATCGGGGCTATGTGTTTTATTGCTAAAATAATTGAGAGAAATTTGACAATAAATCATAAATTGGTACGGGCCAATTAGATGGGACCACTTGGTGAAAACGCGATGAGAAACCAAGCATAATAAAATAAGACACCATGTCGAAAACAAGGATCTTTTTCAAGCTTTTTCACGTTCTATTCCATCTTATTCTGTTAAGTGCTGTTAAAAAGTAGCGAATCACATGAAAGATGAGTGCCACCTCTTGTTCGGGGCGGGGATGAGCACGTTGCCATGGCGTTGGCTGGCACTGACGCCATCGCCCGAATATGAAAGCAAGACGGTGACGGGGAGTGGCACTAATTGTTAGTTTTGCCGCACGAGGGGAGAGTCGAGGCATCATTAGGCCAGGCGGCGCAGACATGCTGGCCAAATGTCAAGGAGGGGGGGGGGGGGGGGGGGGGGGGGGGCCTTGCCGGGTAAACACACGCTCCTCTCAATGTATTTATTTAATTTTTTTTTTTTTGGCGGTGTCTTTTGTAGCAAAGCGCGGAAAGGTCAATGTCAGCGTCTTCTTGTTTGTTAGCGAGGGAAACTTATGATCACGCTGCTGTATTTGCGTAAAATGCTAACTAAGGTTGGCGGCTAACACATAGCAATAATATAGGCTCTCTGCGGGGACATATGTGAACAGCCCAAAGACAAATCCAGACTGGGTCCATATGCTACACCAGTTGCTTGCCAGTCTGGCACGCGCTCACAGAGAACACAAATGCAAGCCGTCTGTGCCAAAAGGTGAACCAGATGTTCCCCAAAACCCGGTCGGCACGGAAACGCGGCATATTAGGACAGGTCTGCGCAAGATGGAAAATTAAAAAAAATACAGCATATGTGTATATGTATGTGTGTATATATATATATATATATATATATATATATATATATATATATATACACACATATATATACGTATAAGTATATATACACGTATAAGTGTGTATATATATATATATATATATATATATATATATATATATATAAATATATATATATATATACAGTATATATATATATGCACATATATACAAATATATGTATACATATATACATATGTATATGTATACATATGAACACATATACATACATCATATATATACATATAATATACACATATATGTATATATATATGTATACATATACATACATAAATATCTACACATACATACATATACATATATACATATACACACACAACTAGACACAGCACACAACTTTCAGACTTTCTTTCCTTCACGCTCTCACACATCGTCCCATATTTGCTCTCTCACACACGCACCTCTCACACACTGTTTAGATCTCACTCTCACAACACATTCTCTAAAACTCACTCATATGTTCATGTTCATACCCCATCAACTTTTTCTCCTGACTCACACTCACTCACTCACTCACTCACTCACTCACTCACTCACTCACTCACTCACTCACTCAACAGTTGCACTCTCTCACACGCGCTAATTGCAATCCCGCACAGGGAAGCTGCGCCATTCAACTAATGATGATGGAATTCTGAAGCTCTTTACTGGTTCTGCATGGACCACCCAAAACTTTGCTCGTACCCCGGAGGACCGGCAGAATAACAACTGTCGGAGAAAGAACTTTGAGAAAGCGAGAGAAGCGAGTGGCGTCCCTCGGCCGCGGCCCCGTCAGCGCGGAGTAAAGCGCCCGCGAGCTGTCTGTAAATCAGAATCATTTGAGCGTTCCCCTCCGATCCGTCTTCATGTGAGAGGGGCTGGGCAAACAAGGCCAGGAGCCCCCAGAAAGTCCACTGTGGAAATGAGGTGGAGCCGGGCCCCGCGGATGCGAGTCGCGGCGCCGGGCCGCAATAAGAGCCGACTCGCGGGCCGATTGTGATTTATGTGCCGGCGAGTTCGGCTGAGCGGGACGCGGGCCAGCAGAGGGGAGAAGATGGATCCAAAGCGCCAGCGAAGGAGACAATCTGATTACGGCCTCATACCTCCTTTCATCTTCATCTTCCACGCTCGCTCTTCCGACCGCACTAAGCCTGCGCTCGACAGGTTGCCATGGTTACCGGAAGCGCCGAACGCATCAGGATAGAACACGCGCTGTGTCATATTCGACTTATGAGAGAACAGGTTACGTGAGTTTTTTTCCCCCCCCTGCTAACAAACAATGCAACGCGCCTTAGACAGGCTAATAATTTGTGTTGTTGTTGCTACATTTTAACACTTTGAACACGGTAGACTTGAATGCGCACTTTTAAACGGGCCAACCTGCTACACAGTAGACGTCAACATCTCAAAATTGCGATTTACAAGTGGAAAATTGACTCTGTTTTGACCGGGACCAAATATTGTTTGTTCCGGGTAAAACGCACTCTCCGAAACCTTGAAACCTTCTGGGTTATTCTGTAGAAAATATTTTTGACCCTTTTTGTGAATTTGGCAGTGTTAAGTGCACGTAAACAAATTATATTCACAAGCACATATTCTTGATCCTCTGCAAAGAGTGTGGACGGACGCTACTTTAGTTGTAATTAATTTCACCTCAATTTTGCGATTGATTTAAGATGTGATCAATGCTGCAAGGTTTTTTTTTTTTTTTTTAATCAATGCAATGAATAAATCTTTTCCACAATCAACGCATATCAACTTATTAAATGAACTTTTTGCTCTTATATGTCAAACAAACCATGAATTAATAAGAAAGAATCCAAATATTTTTAAGTAGGATACGCAAATAGCCCTAATTTACTCTATGTAATTTACGATATGTAAAATATTTTAACCGGACGATGTGATATGAGGAAGCTGCATATTTCCAGGAAGTGAAGAGCACACAATCAATCCCAAGTGCTTTTGACTTGATTCAACAACGGAAGTCATGCCCGAGTTTAATATTTGAGCTAAGAACGTCCACCATCTGAAGGGACAAAGCTAACAATGCTTGTGTTTGCTTCTGGGCTGTGGAGGAGCGGTTTTAAAAAAAAAAAAAAAAAGTTTGATACATTTTGAATTTACACCGCTTCAGTGTGAGGAGCGCATCAGGTTAAGACAGGAAAGCAGATGGGCACAAAGAAGGCAAGGGAGCGACAAACGGAATTGGAATTCACCCCCATAAATATGGAGCGACCAATTTGGAAGAAGCTGCAGGTGTCACGTGATCCATTTTTGATTGTTTGAGAACAAAAAAATGCAACTGATTCTCAAATCGAACAAATAGCCTTTGCTGGATTACGCAACTCTATTTTACGGTTCCATTCGAAAAGTGTAAAATTACAATGAACATACCTTTGATGACTGATAAGAGACGCTTCCAAATACTTGTATCCGATTCCCACATGTTGCAAGACTGCCATCCAGTGGCGATAAGCGGTACTGGCAGTGCACGACGGTCTGTTATAAAGAAAGGATTTCATTAAAACGGCGACCTGAAAGCTTTAAATGATTATTATTTTTTAATATTTATTTATTTTTGATTCCCCAATATGAAATACAAGAATATAATTACAGGAAGCGATTCAAAAATTAAAGTGAAACAAATAACTACCCTGAAAAGTGCCAAAATGTATCTAAATGCATTGTTTTCCCTTCAGTTTTATGATTGCCATACAACCTGCGATATTTTTTTCAAAGTGCTCGCTAAAAGTTCTATACGTTTGTAATTTTTGGTTTCGTTTCCCCAAATGGAAAACAAAAACATCAAAACACACACAACGACCTATAAAGTCACTTCACAAGGCCCAAAAAAGAAAAAAAAAAAAGTAGTTATCATCTGGCTCTGCATTCCCCATACAAGCATCTCCTTTGAATTCCGCAGCGAAGCCGTGAAAACAGCGATGATGACACATTTGGCTCGGTGCAAAGAGGCCGACATTCCGGCGTGGCGGGCGCCAGATAAACATCATTAAAAGGACCATCATTAGCATCCAATTTCTGTGCGTTTTTTGTGTCTGTTTCCCAGATTCCAACTTGCTTTGACGCATGTACCGTGTATATATACACTACACGCATAAAAACAAAGCATTTCCCCCTGAAGGACTTGTGTAAAAGTGTGTAGGTGGCGCCTTGGCACACATGACAACATTCCACCGTGTTTCTATACAACGCTGAGTCAATTAGAGGCGAGATTATCCTGGTTTATGATGAAAGTGAAGTTCTGCTCGCACTCCAGCACGCGCCATGTATTTTCATTTAGCGGTCGTGCGCCGGGTGCGGTTGTAATGATTTCCAAGCCAGGCGGCCTAAAGAAGACGGATAATTTCTCGGCGGCTGACGAGGGTATTGATGAAAAGATGCGTGCGAATAGCAAGGAGGATCAGCACAGCTTTTGAGTAGAAGATAAAGACTAGGGGCGAGTGTCAGCTCATCTCAACAATTATTAATCATGATTTTTCATCGTGTTTGGTCAAACATGTCGATTTATTGGCCATTTTTAGTATATAAACAAGGCTTCGAAGCTTGATACTTAGAAAAAATAAATAAATAAAGTAGAGGATTGAAACAAATTCACAAGACATTGCAAACATTTGGCACACATTTGAAAACCAATAAAAAAAAATGAGGCCTAGTTACAACCATGCACGTTGTTTATTTTTAAGCATTTTTTTAATCAATGAGCAGTCAAAATGTCATTTTCAGTCATTTTAAGCTGAAATTGTTCAATTTTTTTATAAAATGGGTCTTAATTGACAGCTAGCGCCGTAAATATTCGGAATAAGGTGAGAAACTCAACACCGTTTCACACTGGTAAATAATATATAAGGCTGAGAAAAGCAGAGGGCTTTCTCATGCAAGCATGTTGGAAACATTGCCCCCTGGTGGTAGGTTGACAAAGTACTTGATTTAAATGTTAATATCGCCGAGGATCAGCTGAATTGATCGTGGCAGCCAATATCGTGATCGCGATTAAAATTCGATGAATTGGGTTCAATTCCAATAAAATTTCATACGATGCTAATAATCCCATAAGAATGAAATTATTTTAAAACACATTCAGTGATATTTCCCCTAATAATACAATGGTCCGAAAAAAGTCATAAGAATTTTCAAACTGCGCTAAAGCTGCAGGCAATGTGGGGAAGGTCTACCGCCGGCGAGCGACTTAAAAGCGCCGCAGCGACAGGTCGCCAACAAAGGCCGGCCAAATACGACGGGGGCGTTGAACAACAGCAAGGGACGGGATCTTTGACGAGAATTCGCCAAAACCGAGCAGCGGCACGAAACGCAAGCCAGCTAGCAAACTTGCGCCGACTTCATTATGGCGAAAACAGCTGCGGGCCTCCGGGAAGGTCACGAGCGGGCACGTTTGCGTCCCGCGGGGACGTTCGGGACCTAATTGGCACCGGCTCGTCAAATGTTCCCAAAGCGGCGCGCTTCAAATGCTGCGGAGAATTCCAACCGGGCCCGCGCAAAGCTGCGGCCGGACTCGACGTCTGATTTTCGCACTAATCCCGGCGAGCGTAACAAGAAGGCGAAAAAGGTCCCCGGATAAATTTAGACAATAATGTACGAGTCGCTGGAAGGGGGGGGGGGGGGACATAAGTAACAATGTAGAAGTCCCATTAATAGTGTCCATTATGTGAGGACAAGCACGCTGACTTGGAATTATTCTCTAATGAATGCAAATTAGCTTAATTAATGACCTCATTAACATAACTTCTTGTGTTCGATACATCACGGAGACACGCGGGACATTAAGCAGCTCAAGTGGCCCCTCGTTTATTCCGGTTCCGGCTAATCTATATTGCATATTTCCATCATCCCCCGACGCTGTCGGCCTGTCATCCCGATAAGAAATCGACGGCACATTTGCCTCCCTCGCGGTTAATCTTCACAGGCTAATGTTAGTGTTTCTAATATTAGCGACTTGGGGGAGGAGCTAATGGGCGGGGTTAGCTGAATGATTTAGTTTTTCTTTAAAAATTCCATTTTATTCTTGTAAACTGTACAGTAATATGTAGATTTTATTTTGAATTGCTTTATTATTCAATTCAGTCCAAAAAGAAGAAGAAGAAAATCAATTAGAACAATATTGCCAAGAAGAAGGATTCTTAACTACATTCAATTACCTCATTCAACCCCAAAGGCATATGTTTAGAGTCCGGACATTTTTTTTTTTATTTCAAGTGTTTAGCAGAAGGATAGTCTAAAAATGTCTGGTATTAAATGAAGCACCAATGTAATCAATTACTTAACTTAGTGCTATATTACTCAATTGTGTTAGTAATCTACTTTGGATACTTTAGTAGATGATTAAGTCTTAAAGAAAGTATGAAACGCATTGATTACTTCGGCACTAATCAATTACTTTCATTAAACCCTTGATTTTTTAATCAATCGGCTATTTTTAGAGCCACCTCTTGCTAAACACTTATTTAGCTGTATTTAACATAAAAAGCTGCATAATGTCCGAAACAAATGCAACTAACCTTTTTGACCAGTGGCTGTACTCATTGGTAAAACAGTGACCTCCAGTGGCAAAAAATGGTACTGCGGGGTAGAAAGCGACGGATCTATTTTATTAACACGTTAAAAAAACGTTTAGGCAATAAAATCAACAAATTAGAAAGGATATTTTTGTTGTTGTGAATATGTATGTATTGATGTAAAATCAGCATGTCGTACAACAGAATTGGGCAACTCACCTGTCTTCGAGCCGCTTGAAGCAATGACTTCGTCAGCAGTGACATCAAGTGGCGATTTGGGGTACTACAGGAGTGGAAAAAGTTGTTAGTTGGGCCGTTGAACTTGATGACCAGCCATTCATTTGACTCAGGTGTGTAAGTGTCTATATCGTAAAAAAAATACACAGGACGCCAAACATTCTTTAAATCTGTTTACTTAAAAAAATGTACATCAAGTAATCTTCTACAATAAACGTATGCTTTAAAAATGGACTTCACCGAACGATTGTATCCAAGTTAACAAATCACAATAACGAGTCAAAATGGAGGAAATGAAAGTAATGCAATGACAGCCTTGCACATTACAGTACACCGCCTGTATTGAGAAACAAAGAACAATCCAGCTCCGTATAACGATTTTCTTTTCATTCTTTACCTTTTGGAGTCGTAATAATCCCAGTGTCTCCTTCGAAATGTTTTGGACCGGACCATTCTGATTGCACGATTCGTTCTGAACTGAAAGCCTTGGATAATTCTGAGCCCAATTTTTTGTTTGTTTTTCGAAAAGAAAATCACAGTGTTCCAGAGTCTTCCAGTGTAAGGACCTCAGATTTTTTTTTTAATATATGCATTAAAAAATATTGATTCTGAGCATGGTTGGGGTATGGGGGCGTTCCCATTTGTTAAAAAAAAAAGCGAAACAAGTTCTCTAACAAACTACAGCAGTCGTCAAGACTCCAAAAACTGAAAAGGAATTCAAACTGCTAAGAAAATAAACGAGTGCAAACATGGACTATAGGCAGAATATGGCAGATAGAAGATTTGGCCCAAATAAAAATCAAAATACATTCTGTGCTTCTCATTTGAAACCAACAACAAAAAGGCTTCTGGTAGAAAGCTTTTAAGACGACATCCAATCACATCGTGCTAACAACACAAAACACAACCGTTAAAAACATAAATAAAACCAACCAGTCAATTGCATGTATGGCAATGTCATATCCGGCTTACTTTTTTTTTTTTTTTTAAATGATTTGTGCAACCATGGCATTTCGAAATGTCCTTTATGTGGAACCTTCAGGTTTAGCCGTATTAGCAATTTTCAAATGTCAAGGCCTTTTTTTTTTTTTACTTAATCTGGAGGGGGCTTTCGACCTCTAAAAACAAAAAAAAAAGCGCCATGTGAATTTGGCAGTACATTTCTACACTTTAAGAGTTAAGACCAGCTTTACTCACACACAAAAGCACTCTTTTTTTTTTTTTTCGAATCGCCCCACTGGAAGCGATTCAGAGTTAAACGCGGGTTTGCAAAAACAAAAGAGTCCAGTTGAACGACTGTAATAATAAAGTGCAGGGAGGAAAAGTAGCAGTCACGGAAATAAGAGCCCATTTAGTACCACGTTGTGCTGAAATGTGACACCTTCTTGCTTGTGTTTAGTCAGTCATCAGTCCAAACGGGTAAGAAAAGGCATATCTGGACCAAAAAAAAAAAAAAACACACACACACACAACTAACACAAAGGCTTCGTATGTGACGTTTTCACACGCACGCAAAAAAACAGAACCATCGCTGCAATTTTCCTAAAGCTCCAGTTATGATAGCGCGTCACTGGAAGAAGAACCGAAAACAAAAAGATTAGTTGGTCACACATGCACGCGATTGGACCGACACGGAGTTGAAGCAGTCAGTTGACCGGGGGAGGACCCGCCCCCACCCTCGCCAGTTCTGTTCGTTTACAAAACAAAAATACTAATAAATCGTCCAAGAAGAAGGGAAGCTTGGAGGGCGAGCGCCTAAATTTCGGCGGCGGCGGCGGCCGGCGGCTTGCTGGTGGTGACCACCTTGGTGTACTGCGTGAAGATGGCCTCGAAGGCCTCGTCTCGGTGGATCATGGCGCCGAACACCAGCGGCTGGAGCAGACCACAGCGGCAAATCCACAATTAGCCATTTGAACTAAAATCATCCTTCATCGCGTTTTTTATTCTCAGTCCAGTCATGTCTTGGGTAAAAACAATGCTCCGCTACCATCTTGTGCTATTTTGGGGGCGGTCAACTTTGTTGAAGTGACGGGAGGAGCTTCAGAAAGTCTTTCACCACTGCTTTTGTCAGGGTATCAATTACTTTGCTATTTTTGTGTAAATTAACACAGGTTAATTCTGGAGCAAACAAACCTGCTAAGAGTATAATGATTTGAAAGCGTCTTTGGTGTTGCGTAGTAATAACAATGGAAAAAAAAACTGCTACCATACTTTCCACACTATAAGGTGCACCTTCAATGAGTGGCCTATTTGAAAAGTGTTTGCATAAATAAGGCACACCGAATTATAAGGCGCATAGAATAGAAGCTACAATAGTGGCTGGGCTTGCACCGTGCAACCGAGTGGCGCGAGACGGAAATGGAATTTCAACAAGACTTTTTAGATCAATGCCAAGATGAATCAAGTTTAAAAGAGTATAATTATGCTTCAATTTCATATTAAACTTTTATTTTCATCTAATTGCAAGCAAAAACCTTAAAATAGATTATTTTGTTGGTTTAAAAATCATGCTTTCTTTAGCAAAAACTCGCAGTTGCATTTGGAAATTTCAAATAGGGTGTTTATTAATTTAAGTTTTTTTTTGTCCCTCCATAAATGAAAATACAGTAAACATTTATTTTCTGCTAAATTCACCGAAAGCTAACAGTATTAGTATCTGCGCTAGCTTGTATGCTACATTTATTGCTGCCTTAGAAGCTTCGTTGTTTTTTTTTAATAACACCCCTAAATTCCACTCATCACCACTAGAGAGAGCCATCCAAACAGGGGAAAAAAGGGCTGGCTTTCTGGAGTGGGCTAATTTCATGAGCAAATGAATTTATTTACACTGTTGATTGATATTGATAATTGATATTGTTGGTGTTAGCATCTGAGTTAGCACACGCTCCTATGTTAGCAGCTTTAATATTTTTTTTGTACATCCTTCTATCTTAAAAACAGGTTCCAGTCATTCCCACAAGAGGAAGCCATAGAGACAAAAAAAAAAAACCTCTTCCTTCATTCTTATTAGACCAGGGGTGTCAAACCTACAGCCCGCGGGGCGGCTGTGGCCCACAAACAGGTTTAATGTGGCCCGCGAGATGGTTTTGTAATGTATAAAAACTGGATTTTTTTTTTTCAAGAAATAAAACACTTTGAATGCATAATGATTAATAGTATTGTTAATGTTAATAAATATCGATGTTTTTCTCGTAATATTTTGGACAGTATTAACTCTTTCAGTACCAAGCGTTATTGGAAAAGGAAACCACTGGAGGGCCAGTATTTTTCGCAATTTCACTCACCTTTCAAGGCCAACAGAATATTGTGAGCTATGTTTATGTAAATATGGGTGCTGCCATGAAAAGATTGACATCCATTCTTCAGTTACACTTGCATAAAGGTAACAGCTAAGTGTGGAAACACTGCCATCCAGTGGTCACAGTTAGTACTACAGGTAAGCATTAGTCAAGTGTGTCATTTACTCTCCATTAAAAAAAAAAGAAAAAAGTATTTGACCAGAATTTGATGACTTAAAACCACGTGATGAGGAAAACTAACTTTTCTAAATACCACGTGATGAGGAAAACTAACTTTTCTAAATACCTTTTGAGTGGAAGGAGTAGCTATCGAGATGCCCATTCCACTTCCTGGTAGGACAGAAAGCACCTTGTACTGGAAATAACATGTAAAAATGTTCATTTAGTATTACAAAAAAGAATGACCTTTTGTTTATTTTCCTTCCGGGTGGTCACCTTTTGTATGTCAGTAATGTCCACCAGCTTGATGACTTTGTTCTTCTTGGAGGAGCCCGACCTGGAGCTGGAGCTTTCAAAGCACAAGTAACTGGAGGACACAAAGAGGGCGCCCTCATTAATTGACCTTATCGAAAGGAAACAAAAAAAAAAGAGGGGAGAAGTTCCTCTTACTTCTCTGTGACGTAAAGCATCCCGTTCCTGATGTAGTCGGTGGGCATTTTTCTGTCGCGGTTTATCAGGCAACACCTCCAGCCGTTCTCGCACACTGGGAACAAAGGTAGCCGTTAGCAAGCGCCCGCTAATTTGGGCCGGTATACAGCGCGGGCTCTCACCCGCCAGAGGGCGCTCCGACTCGGGCAGGTTGAAGATCTCGTGGAAGGCGCCCTTCTTGGTGCTGTGGGAGCGTCCCGCATCCTCCTCCCGGTTGACGCCGCACGGCACGGCGGCCAGGCTGCCCCGGGAAGCCACCGGCTGCACCTGGAGACAACGCAAAAAGGAACGGGATGAGAGAAGGCGACAAAGAACCGGGAGGAACGTCTGACGCGGGTCGTGGCCGCTTGACACGGGAGAAGGATTCTATCGGAAAGGAGGCCTGAAAATATGTCCGGATTTTATCCACCCACTCGAAAAGCACGTCTTCTCTATTGACAAAATTAAGCTCCTCCCCACACTTGACTGGAATACCAAACAAAAATAACTTGTGGCAAAATAGAATTATTTAGAATAATTCCATGTGACCCTCAAAACAAGGAAGCTACTGTAGTGGTTTGGGAAGTATAGTTGACTTTGCATTATTCCACAATACTTTGTGCCTTTTTCCTTATACGGTATTGCGCCCATAATATAAAACTACCGCTAAAAGTCGCTCAAACTAAAGAATGCGGGGGAACAACTAGCAATAACGACGGTCAGGTCTACTGACTCGCTATTAACCACAGTCACGTCTCCTCATCTATGAGAATTGATCAAAACATCAGGCGCGTTAAAAGTGGCGAGCGTGACATTTTCATCCATTCTCCTATCATGAGACGCTCAAGTGTGACACACACACGCACACACGGCGGAGGAACCAAAGGGGGACACAGCAAAGGCCCTACCTTCTCTGTTGCAGAGAGCTGAGACAAAAAGAAAGGACAGAGGACATCCTGTGACTGATGCCACAGCACGCACGCCTCGGAGGTGATGGCCGAAAATGTTTTGCCGTGGCCAACCGTCATGCCTTATTGATGAGAGGGATGATATTTGGACCAACGGTAGGTGACAAATTCATCGAAAAATGTAAGACGTACTCATGGGAGAAATTAGGGTTTGATGAATTATTTTGGAATAGCGAGATCCTCCTTTAAAATGGCCAGTTTTATTTTGATTTTTTGGGAAGAAAACGTAAATTTTGTGTATCAAAAGTACTCGTGCTGTCTGTACTACTGCACTTGAACTGATATCAAAAGTATCGAACATTCCAAGTAAAACTAAATTGAATGTTAAACCCCACCCTCACACAAAAGTATCCAGATATATTTCAACAAGAAAAAGAAGTCTACAGGTAGTACAAGGTAGGATTAATTAAGATTTAAAACATGAAATCCACAAAAAAAAAATACAAAAAGGGAATTAAAAATATGTTTAATCTTTAGTCAGGTGTGGGCTGCAGTCAGTTCTCTCAATTTAAGATTTCCCTTTTATTCCAAAAATGAAATAAAAAAAAATATTTCAAATACGTACCAGTTATGTAAAAAAAAAAAAAGTAATAAAAAAAATGAATGAAAAATTGCTTTAATTATATATATATATATATATATATATATATATATATATATATATATATATATATATATATATATATATATATATATACACACACACACACACATATATATATACACACACATATATATATATATATATATATATATATATACACACATACATATATATACACACACACATATATATATATATATATATATATATATAAATATATATATATATATATATTATATATATATACACATATAAAAAATACATATATATATATATATATATATATATATATATATATATATATATATATATATATATATATATATATATATACATATAAAAAATACATATTATATATATACTGTATATGTATAAAAATGTATTTTTTTTCCCCCCCTGCACGCCCCTGAATTATGAAAGCCCACGCAGAAGGATTGTGATGCAACGGCAAAGCACTTGATTGAAAGTGCCAGGCAGAAAGGTGAGGCGTAAATAACGAACGGCGGCTAAGCCCTTGGGGGACGGCCGGGCTTACCCGGCGGGACACGGTGGCGTTGGTCCTCTCCTTGAGCTGCGGGTCGGTGGGGAGGCTGTTCCACACGATGTACGGCGTGTCGTACTTGTCGCGCAGCTTGGGGCAGCTCTTGAACAGGAAGTCGATGATGAAGAATTTGATTCCGGCGTAGAGGCCTGGGAAGGAGGCGAGCCCGCGTGAATGCCGTTGAAGTGTAAAACGGCGCTTGTTGTTCCTTACCGATCATGAAGCCCATGAGTTTGTAGGGCAGCACGCAGGAGGTGATGAAAGCCACCCACAGGCAGATGTACAGTTTGCGGGTGCTCTCCGGCTGCACCCACATGAAGAGGCTGAGGGAGAAAAGGAATTATTCGCAAATAACAGCAGGTGTCCGCTTGCACCAAACCACAAGGAGCGCGACGTACTTTTTGATCTTCTCTAAAACGTCCGCCATCTTGCCAAAGAGGTTCTGCGAAAAGAAAAGAATGGCTCGAAAACAAAGACACACTTTGCGCTCGCCGTTAACAGTAAACAATCGCGCAGCGCTATGACAAACGCGTTCCATTATTTTACTGGCACCTGTGCTTTTTGTGCAACGTCGAGGACGAGCTGGAACTTCTCGGAGACGGTCAGGTCTTCCTTGGGAGGCTCCTGCGCAGCGCAAATGCAAACCGATTGGGAGAAAAGTGACAACCAAACAAAATCTGAGATGAATAACCGCAATAAGAAAACCGCCAATTGCAAACGCGTTGCTCGCAAAGCACTCGTAGGAAAAAAAAACTTTTTTGAGCAGCGCTTACCATAGGCTCAGAGACCTCAGGCACAATACTCCACTGTATCCTCCAACCTCTGCAAAACCAAAAGAACACACATATATATATATATATATATATATATTAGTGTCCTGACCTCAGATTTGGGAAAGAAAGCAGCAGAAGGCATTTTCGGCATTACCTAGCGATGAGGTAATTTAAGGACAAGCGCAAGATGGCCAGGAAGAGGAACATGGGGAAGGCCCAGCCATGCCAAGCAGCATTCATGTAGATCTGCGACACAATTACAATCAATGTAAAAACTACAGCTAACCAGAATAAATCTCATCTCTTGTGAACTAGATTTTCTCGCCTTCATATCCGTAAGTTATATAATTATTGCGCTTTAAGTGTGTGTCAGATTTCCCACATTGTGAGAGGTCAGTGGCGCGAGTTCGTTTGACCATAAATACCCGGATTTGCGCAGCATCAGTGTTTCGCCAAGGTCATGATTGGTGCATGTACTGTATACGCCAAAAGGCCGCAATTAATAACGTTAAAAGGAATATCTTTCCGTGTTCTCTAACCGGAGAACTATTGATACATAACTTTTACATGATCCTCTCTGTTTTAGTCATTTTCCCGTGCGCGAACAAGGATGCACTCGGACGTTGGTTCGGCCCGCTCACTTCTTTTACTGAGAGTAGAAAACAGGGGTCCGATAGATACTCACAATGAAGGCAATAGCTGAGGTGTAGACGGAGTGCCAATTGGATAAGGCCGAGAGGTTCCTTAAGAAGTTGGTGACGGGCCGAGCTCCTCGCTCTGAAACGGTCACTCAAGTCAACAAAACCCGAAACAAAAACTGCGGATTCCGCAGAAGTGCTTTGTAAAGCAAACGTTGTTCGTGCCCATTAGAAACATACACGGGACATTGAGCAAACACAAGCACAATATCGGCGCTACTTACTGAGTCTCCTCATGTTTTCTGTCAACCTGGATGGGAAGACAAACGCACAAACTTAGAACACACACAAACACAAACACACACACACACAGTCCACTTTATCGGCAGCGACCATAAATCTGCTTGGACAAGGGCGCAAAAATCAATACTGGGTTGAAAGTCTTCCAGTCTTACCTCTTAGCACTTAGCGGTTCCTCGGCTTCCACCGTGCTCTCCTCGGGCTGGAAACGGAAGTCCTCGATGTAGACGCCGAAGCGCTCGTACAACCACTTCTGCAGCCGCGAGCTCCAAACTTCCCTCTGCTGCTGCTTGTCTGCTACGCCAAAGCACACCGGCGGGCTTGCATCAAAAAGTTCAGTTGTATTTAACTCATTCAATCCCAAAGATGTGTTTTTTTTTTAAAGTCCAGACATTTAATCCCAGATACATATTCAAAAGAAAAAAAAATGTCTAAAAATCTCAATTGACTACTTTAGTACTTAAGTACCTAAAGTAAAGTACTTTGGGCACCTACTATAAGTAACTAGATATTAAAGTAATAATCATTATTTCTAGAGTAATTTATTACTTCAGTAACCTAACTAATCAATGTACTTAAGTACAAAGGTTATCAACCAAAAGTAATAGATTACTTAAGTAATTCATTTAGTATCAGCCGTTTTTAGACCCTTTTAAAAGTATCATGAAAAATAAGCACATCGGATTGAATGTCTGGACGTAAACATAAAAATATGCATTGAAAGAATGAGTTAGGTTTAATTCAAAACATTCACTTCATTTTTAACGTGGGAAAAATTGATCTTTTGACGTCTATTTCTGTCAATGGCAGTGAATGAGTTAATACTGACGCGTGTGATTTTACTGCGAGGACACGCTAATAATAGGAATAGTATAAAATACCAGCTGACCATTGTGCACTAATGTACCCTCTCCTTGTTAATGATATTAAATACACACATCCAAGAATAACCCGCACTTCCCAAACACTCCCTTTCCTTTCCTGGTTTCTATCTCACACATACACACCTTTTCGTTTCCTGTTTTGTCCCACTTGGATGGACTTTCCCTGTCAAGGCCTAGCACTCTATTTATATCCCCCCCCCAAGGGGCTCACCTGTTCCATTATTAGAGGGCGACTGTTGTTTTCTAGGAGGCTGCGGCGGAGAATCCTCCAGCCTGGTGGGAAAAAAAAAAAAAAAAGTGTCACTGTCACTTCCCTCTGTTAGATTTAAGGTGAATTCATTGCCAACATAAAACAGAAATTATTTTTTAGAGGATCCACACAAAATTAAAACATTCAATTGACGTGTATTTGATACTTTTTCAAGTATCCTCGAGTCAGCATGACGGATACTCGTACTGGGGACGTAAAAAAACAAAAAAAAAAACATTTGCTCTTCACTCATTCAACGCCAGGGACGTATTTTCACGTTTTTAAGACTCCAGACATTATATCGCAGATACTTAAGTACAAAATAATACTTAAGTAAATTAAGGACGTGACATATTTTTTTTAAGTTTGGACGTATTTTTTTTAAGTTTGGACATTCAACCCTAGATACTTAAGTATTGATTTAATAAGGATCTCTAAATTAATGTCCTTAATATACTTAAAGATCAATTTAATACTTAAGTAACTGGGATTGAACGTCCAGACTGTTAAAAAAAAAAAAAACGTGAAACTACGTCGCTGGCATTGAATGAGTTCATTTGAAAAGAAAAACTTTCTGTTGCTCACAGCATTAAAACACATTCAATTTGCTGATACCTGCTGTTAAAATTCACATGCCCCAATTGGAGAACCACTTGTCTATATTATATATAAGAACAACAAATGCAGTCTTTATTTATTTTATTAATAAAACAATGCTTACAAATAACGTCTCTGACGAAAAGACAGTGATGAAAACCTTTATGTTGATAACTTTCCATTAAATTACCCTCAATTCCCAGGTCATTCTCATTTAAATGATATCTCAATTTGCCACAATTTCTTGGATAAAAATTAGAGACTTCACACTGAAGCTTGAGGCATTCCGGAAATTTCCAGACTCCTATATCTAGGACACGGCAGCCTACTGCTAAATTTAACCAAGACCGTTCTCTTCACACGTGGAAACTTCGAAGCGTAACCGGAGTGATCTATTCTTAGCCAGTAAGCTCCAACGCCTCCCTGAATATCTCCAATGGATGTTTACTATCATAACACGCACACACACAAGAGAATTCCCCTCAGGATGAGACAATCTGCCCAAGTATCTTCCCGAGTTCACGTTTCTGTAATCCCGAGCTGGGATTTGCCATTGGCGGGCTGACAAGCGTGATGAGATGGCGACGAGCACGTCGGTGTCGCCAAGGGAGAGACGCCGGCCGCCATGGTTTCATGTGGCGTTAAAGGGATGACTTTTTGTGACGCACCTCCCTTTAAATGCACGCGACAAATCGGATTGGACGAGGACATGTGCACCCTTTCTACATAAATGAAAAGTCTCGCGCGGGATCAAACTCGGATCCTTCTGGCTCGTCGATTAAATGGAGTCAGAGGTTTTGTGGTAAAAAGCGACTAATGCTGGAAAAGTACCAGCGCCCGCTAAAATAAGCACCACGCGCGCAAGAGTGCCTTTTAACGTGTGTGATAAACATTAGCGTTAGCCGCAACGCAAGAGGCCTTTCATTTTGCAGGCTGGGGAGTTTTATTGGCCAGTTAAGAGGCGGACATTAATATTTAATGTGTTCCATTTGTGGATATCTCACAACAGAATTGGACTTAACGGCTTCAAATGATGCTCGACGGGCTTTGGAAATACAAACCGTCTTCGTTAAAGAGAATGTTATCTCAAGTAGGGATGATTGAAACCATTGTTTTTTTTTTCAGACCGATACCATTATGAATAGTCGCCGATACCGACAATTGATAGCCCTAGGATTTTTGATACACAAGAAATTCCAACCCCTAGACCCAAGACCTATCTAATCAATTGTAATTACTGGTTTTTCGCAGTTAATGGGTACCGGAATCCCTCCCGCGATAAGTGAAAAACCCCAAAGTAGCGACCCCCCAACAGAATTTTAATGCATGTGGGTATCTGATTTTTGTGAAAATTATTTATACCTTACATATTTGACACAAATATTCCCGCAGTGCACATATTTACTTAAATCTTAAATGATTAAACCTTATACAGTAACTGTACTGTTATCCCTTCCCTTCCAATACCTTTAGCTGAAGTCGGTGAAGCCTCTAGCAGACCAAACACGATAACAATCAGAGTTTACACTTGAAATTCCAATCCGTTACAAAAGAAATCTATTTACGAGATTCACAACGCTCCGTGTGTGAGTTTCATGAAGGAGACGAGGCACTCCTAAAAGACACGTGATTGGCCGCAATCGCGATACATTGAAAACAGGCCATTTATCAGACATACAGATCATATTCAAAATGCTCAACTATCAATGTCTCTTCTGAAGCAGAATGGAGAGTGAGCAACTTGGTTTTTACGGCATGGGTTTTCTACCTGGACTTGAGCACATCGCCCATCTTCTGCTCCAAGTCCAAGCGCTTGCTCCGCTCCCTCTCCAGCTCTTGCCGCAGGGAGTCCACATTGGTCTCCTCCCGCAGCTTCCTCAGCTCCTCCTCTGCAAGAAACGTAGCTTCATTAGACACAAAAAGAAGCCCGATTCCAATGAAGTTGTAGTAAATAAAAACAATCGCTTCAGTTGGATACGCTCATTTCGGAACTAGATTCCAACTAATCGTGCGCAGATGAGCCAGAGTCCTTGTTTTCTTCATCAGCGCGCTTTCTTTCTTCCACCTTCAGCTCTAAGACAACAATCAAGCTGGAGTAGATTGGTCTCAGGTGTCGGGACTTTCGAGAACAACGCCGGCTGCATTTCCTATCGCTCCTTTGTCCGCCGACTAAAGGGACGCATGAATATTTAAGGACGGAAGGCAATAACATGAGGACAAAAGAGCAAATGCCCTCAGGGGGCGGAGTGCGAGTCTCTTTTTAATATAGCCGGAAAATAAAACGGCTTTTCTTTTTGAACTTCAGACGTTGACGATCATGATAGCTCCTTCCCTCGTTATGTCCCGAAAATTGCTTTCGGTTTCGCATATTACACACCGTGATTTGTCGTGTATTAAGACGGTTTTCGTTTCACACTTTTTAACGTCATAACAGAAACAGGACAGCTTTCTTTTCAAGTTGAGCGCAAATTAATTGGAACATGACAATGAGTGACGCAGAAAGAAAACAGATGACAAACGCGGTTCCAAAGTTTATTATATCAGACAAGAACGGCACGGCACTCTGATTCAACTCTTTTTTTCAAACGGAACACTGCAAAATAATTGAAAAAGGTTTGAGAAGCACTGCATCTCTGCTAATCTAAGTGTTGCGTTGATGATATAGCAGGAAAGTGTGTGTAGGGGCGGGGTGGAAAGTTCACCAAAAGGGTTCTATGGGCTAATCGGCTTAGCGGTAGCTAGCTTATCAGTGCCAGGAGAGCTGCAGTGGTCAGGTAAACCTATTAGGAAATTAGATAACTAAAGTAACCAAAACAGAGGTGGATCGGTGGTTTAACGTGCACTGATGGATTTTTCACAAGCATCATATCGCCTGCAAAACATATGAAAGAATTGCGTCTTTCTAGGAAATGTTAACGCGGCGGTACAAAGAAACGGAGACTGAATTAAAATGGGTGGAGATTACAGTTCAAGTAAAGTACTATGAGTAGGTACTATGAATGTCAGATTCCGGCAACTTAGAACCTTTGATAACCAACAAACCGGAAGGAAGACAACTAGGTTCTTTTTCTCGCGAGTACATTTCTCAGATTCTTTCCAGTCCCCATATATTCATTTTAGTTGGCCCTCAGTACAGACGCCATTGATGCCCTGAAGGATTGGGGGATGGATCTGGCAACAATGTAAACAATCGGTTTATGATCGTGGGGAATGCAGTTTACGAGTCCACCCCATTTTGCTTTTGACCTTTTTGTCGGGTCAGGGTGCCTGTCTCTTTTTTTGCAGCTGCTTGAGACACGTCAATTTCTCTTCACAAACAGTAAGAGGAAATATTCATCCATACGAATCTACCAATAAACTACAAAATACAATTATTCTAACAATCTCTTGTCCTTTTTCACTCAGCAACGCCGGAAGATAGATCATTAGATTTATTATTGGCTTCCCTGCTGGAAAATTATGTCATGAATGTTCCAAATAATTTGCTCACAATTCAAAAAGAGAGCTGTGCTGTTCCTGTCACGACATAAAGCAAGCAGCATTTAATTGCTGAGCCCTTCAAATCTCATCAAACCCCCTTATGAAAATTACCAACTTAATATACGATGGACGCGTCATATTGTTTGTTTTATTTCAGGCGAGACTGCCAAAATATGTGTCAATAATGACAATGTGCATCCACAAAAAAAGGCATGCAATGTCTTATACAAAAGAATCAAACAATTTTACAGATGCTTTATGTTCCAATTAATTTGCTCAGAATTTGAAAAGAAAAAAAAAATCTGGTCACAGCATTAAAAAGATTACTATTAGATTCGCGAATACCTCCAAAAACAATGTAAAATTTTCACGCGTCCCCTTTAATTGCCCTCAAGTACCCCCCATTTGAAAAATCCTGGTCTCGAGACAACTTACTGGGGCCGCCACTAATTTTGTGGCTCTTCAGCCTTTCGACGGCGCCGGCGTAGAGCAGCTCAAAACTGTCAAAGCTAAAGTCGTCCACCTTGCACCCCCCCGTCTTCCTCTGGAGCCGAGCGCTCGCCGGAACGCTGGCGCAGGAGCGGCCCGGCAGCGAGGCTGCTTTGGGTCTATCTTGAAAGACAGCCATGGCCGCCCTTTTGGATTCACACCATCCAAGTCCGCGAAACTCCTTCAATGTCGTCACATCTAACGCAAAATAGACGGCAATTCCGCTTGGTCCCGAGAGCGACTGGATTGAGAGTATTAGAAACTTGGCGGGCACTGGAGGTAGCGAGAGGCCCGTAAGAAGGCCTGGAATTCGTAATCGCTCACAAGTACATTACGCATATTGTTCGGACGTCGAGGAGGAGTTTTGCACGTTTCAGGTCATAAGTATTGGATTTGCACCAATCACAAACTACTGTGAGAACTTTCCCAATCAGGAGCGCGGACAATGGAGCTTTTCATGAGATGACTGTGGGGGTCATTAAGGTTCATGGAGCGAGAGACAAGAGGGAAGTCTCGCTTTTATTTGTTGTGGACTTGCCACGGCTATCATCGCCACGGAAATTTACAGTACACCCTTTCGGTCGGAAAGGAGGAAGTCGGCGTAATCCGGCTGACTTTCATCTTGCGATTGTCATCGGGTTCCGGCGCTTTGCCCGCAAGTGTCTCAGAGTGCCCCGAATTCCCGTTGGTTTCACTTTGCCTTCGCCCCCACATCTTGCTGACTTCACAGCTTGATCGGTCACCTCCCCGCAGAGGGCCGCATGACACGGGCTTCGGCAGTGTGATGTTGTGCAAGCGGGGAGATTCACCACAACAACACAAAGGAGAATACCACAACGACACAAATAAATTGTTCATATATACCGTATTTTCCGCACTATAAGGCGCACCTAAAAGCCTTATTTTTTTTTTAAAAGCTGATGTGCGCCTTATAATCAGGTATGCCTTATATATGCATCAATATTGAGATTGGTAGATGGGGAATGAACTTATAAAGTAAGCTTTACCTGTTTCTTTTGTGTGTTTACAGTTGAACAAGGTTGCTAATATTGACATTGAGTTATTATGCTATTGAGAGTTTAGAGTTATTATTGTTATTACTTTGAGTGTTACTATATTGTGATTGAAAAAGTTTGAAAATATGTCATTGAGGGTGCGCCTTATAATCCAGTGCGCCTTATATATGGAAAAAGTTTGAAAATATGTCATTAATTGAGGGTGCGCCTTATAATCCGGTGCGCCTTATAGTGCGGAAAATACGGTGTGTGTGTATATATATATATATATGTGTATATATATATATATGTGTATATATATATATATATATATACATATATATATATATATATGGAAACTTTCTCTTTCTAAATGAGAACAGTGTACAAATAAAAAACATGATGGCGCCACGCAGTTAACGCCATTCATCTTTGGATCAACTGACCTTCAGTTGCTCTATGATGTTTCACCGCGGAGGTTAGTGTGTGTGTGTGTGCCGTGTTATTTTTCATCCCAGCGTGAAGTGGAACAGCGGCTAGGACAGCACATTGATCGCCCGGTCAGTATAGAACGCGAGGCCTGGCAATCGCCGCCGCAATGACCTTCCGTACGCGACCCCGAGCGAGATGGCTTTTTCAATCGTCTCTTGGAAAAACAACGGCGGTCTCGCTCAGCCGCGTAATCACGCATGCATACGCTGCATGTCCCGGATATGGATAGGCCGCAATCCAAGCCGTGACAAGCAAGAGATTAAAAAAAAAATAATCATAAAAAATTCACCTTCCGTTTTGTACCTCACACAAGGTTAACTTTGCAACTGGAGTCCTCCTAGAATGGCTGTCGTAAAGCTAAGTTTGCACATTCATATGCAGCAGGCACACAAACTCAGATACTAAAACACTTGCATAATTTACATCCACTGCTGTTGTGCTTCAAATCTCTCTCTCTCTCTCTCTTTTTTTTTTTTTTTTTTTTTTTACAAGGGCGTGTCCTGCCATCCAACATTAAAAAGAAGATCTGCATCGGTTAACTCCTGCATAGACCGATTGTCTAAATCCTCAGAAACTGAAGATTTTTGTTATATTTTCTGATGTTACGGAACCAAACGGAACCAAATTTCATGTAGTTCCTTTGCCTTCATGGTTTCGAATTCATCAATTTTGCCACTAACTCCCCAAAAAAATACACTCCAGTCGACAGCAAGTGGATTTTTTTAAGGCGTTAATTACGCGTAGAAAATAATTAAGTGACCAAATTACGCATCGGCTTTTCAAATTCTTTTTACTGCTGAAAATGGCTTAGTAAAAATAGTATCCAATTAATTTGGCCGAGATTATGCATTGCTATTCGGCCTTCAGAAACGGCCAGATGCAAGTCTACATTTCCTGTAACTATGGCGCATTGCATTGAACCATATCGATTGTTTTTCCATATGATGCTCCGCTTGATGCACGCGACGCTAATTCGGTATTGTCATTCACACAAAGGCTCGGAATTGGGATAAAAGATTTCTTTCCATACTCTAAGCCTTGTCTAATTAGCTAAAGCCATGACAGGTGGAAGGAACAAAACCTCAACCGGGAAGACTTGAGCAAAAATAGAACGGCGCTGTTGTGTTCAGGGCGAAAGAGGAAAGGGGGGCGCTCGGTAAGACACTAAGCATCCAATCCAGCTGGGAACCACCAATGGGCAGTGGGTTGGGAAGGAAACAGGAAGCAGACGCTGACACCCGGCATTAGCGCACGTCGCAGCGTAAAGTGACCCCCTGGTAAAAAAAAAATTGCCATCCGGTGTGGGCCAGAACACAATACACTTCTTAGTGGGGTGTTTATTTAGCTTGCAGCGTGGGTCCTGGCATTATTTTGAGAAGGAGAGCCAAAAGACGTGTGTAAGGGAACGCCGAAGATCAGAAAAGCCTTGAAAGCTCCAAAATCACAGGCAAATATTAACAGAAAGGCGAGATAGAAAAGGTGGAAAAGAAGTGCTTAAAACAGGAATTTTTAAGGCGACTTTGATCCCATTAAAGACCCATACCAACAGCAAATCTGATTTAATCCTGTGACAGTACTTTTTTTTTCTTTTCAAATTAAAAGCAAACTAATTGGACCATGACAACTTAGTGCTAAATTGTGTAATAGTGACTCCTTTGCATTTGCTGTGTGGTTTCATTGTGTTGGGTTTTACACGGACGCACATTGTCATCGGCGATGCCATTTGGACCCCCCCTGGACTCGCGTTACCACTGCAAAAAAAAACACCGCTGTTAGCAGCGGAGAGGACCCGAAAGAACCCTGCGAAAATCAACACGAAAAACGAGAAGCCAAAAGAAAAGCCCATGAGGACGCAAGACGAGCCCACGGGTAGCGCTCATCTGGCGTGCATCTCGACACGCTGACAATAAATCTGGCTCTTTTGGCTCCGGCAGGAGGTATTATGAAAGAGAGGACATGGCCTAAGGTGTTTTCTTTCACACACTCCACCAACTCGTTCGCCTTGGCGGCCTAATAGACATGGCGCGATGAAAAGAGAAGAAAGAATGGACAGGAAATGCTTTGGTGTTGCTGACCTACTGCAAGGTGCAACGGTACGCTTGGCTTTATTCGGTTGCTTCATTTGTTTTTATTTTCGCATAACCTACAAGACCAAAATAATGTACCGTAAATAAACCTTTTTTTGTTTGCTATTACATTCACATTCTAACAAGATTCGTCTTAGGCTGGGGAGGGAAAAAAAAAAAAAAAAAGCTGACCAAGACGGGTAAGTCGATTTTAAAAACAGGTCGACGAAGGACAGCTTTGAGGTTCAATTAACGGCAATTGCTAACCAGTTTTGGTGTCTAAAATTACTGATGAAGAGAATAATGAATAGTTATATCCACCCACTTCAACTCAACTTGCGTTATTTATTTTAGGTAATTACGGCGACGGGATTACGTGATTATTCGACGGAATAAATGATGGGGCGATTTTAAAAAGATGTGGTACTGACAGACCAAGGGACCACCAAACTAAAATGTCAAAAAAGAGGACATTTATTATAAGAATCTGATCTTTATTTACTCGCAAATGTACTTTCTCAGTGAGAAATTTGGCAATAAAAATAGTAAGTAGTTAATAGGTTAAGTTAATTTTTGCCATGTCACAGCCATTGATAAACCCCCCAAAAAATAGCATATAATTATGTGACTGATCCAATGAAATAATGACAACTACACCACAGTACAATAACCACATTTCAGTCTTTTAGAAAGTACACCAGATAGGCAGGGAAAAAAAATCCCCTCCTCTTAGTTTCAAAGCTATTTTTGAACCACTGGTTAAAAATTTAACTTTTGCTCACTCTGCTTGGCTAAAAACAGCAAGCTTAATTATACTTGTTTAAATGAATAAGCAATGCAACTCGGCGAGTCTTGAAAACGTCCACGTAGGACAATATCCCCCTGATAGCCAGTCTATTTATTTGTGTCCACTGTTGTGTCCATTTTCTCTTAGCAAGGGCGCAAAGTGAATTGCATTCCACCCTAAACGCATGATGAGACATGATTGGACAAAACAAATGGACACAAATAAATCAGATGGGTCTCAGGGTGATATAACACATAGACCACTGCAGTGCACTACAAGTGTCTACAAATTACAAGTGTCTACAAATTACAGTGATTCCGCAAATATAAGACGCACCTTCCTCATTTTTAATAAAAGAAGCGAGCAAAATGAACCACCGCCCGAGTCCATCAGTGTTCACACACTAGAATATTACTAAAACGGAGAGGATGATGTCAAAGTTACAACGTCTCCATCCGATTCATTTAAGAGTGCACCAGGAAGAGAATACGGAAAAATATTCCTTTTGACTCCTTTATTATTGCGATTTTTTGGCATATACACACAATCATAAACTTGGTGAAACCAATGCCGCGCAACTTTAAGGTATTTCTGGTAAAACGAACTCGCGTCCCGAGGAGAAACAAAAACCTTCTCGCGCATTGAGTTACGCTGGGAAGGCGTTCACTGACCGCTCGCAATGTGGGAAATTTGAAACACTTAATGCGCAACAAATACATAACTTACTTATATTGACAAAAGAAAATATAAAGCGTTTACGAAAGATTTCAACATAGTTCCTCTGCCGGGATATCAGATAATGGAAGCCAAGCATCACGTGAAACTCCTCAACACACTTGAACATAGTTCCTCTTTCCCAAGACGACGCCAAAGGCCCACTTTGATTTGCGGCGCGTACTCACGTAGAAAGTGTTTCTCCAGCAAGGCAATTTCCAAGTGTCCCTTGACTTCGTTCAGCCGTTCCGACTCCGACCTCTGAAATTCTTGAATCGCCGCGGCCATGATGGGAGACCCCGAACCAGCCTGCGCGAGCACACAAACCAGGAAAACGTCTTTACGCGCGGCGAGGGATAGTAGAAAGAAAGAAAGAAAAAAAAAGTCTCAATCTGGTGACTGCAAGTCTCAAAACCTCACCGTGCTTTAGCCGACACGCTACGCATGACTCACACTAGCGCTTCCTCTTTCCTGGTTGAGGTCCGGTCGGGAGGAGGAAAAGAGGAGCATCCCTCTCTTTTCGCCGACGGCGAGGTTTGACGCCGAGAGTGACAAATGTGCAAGGAGGGGAGATGGGCACGAAAGGACGGCGCAAGCGGGGACTGCGGGCGGAGTCGCTACTCCGAGGCACGCGCGCACGCTAGCGCGCACTGCGGAGGCTTTTCCCCGCCAAGCGTGAGCGCCTGACGGTGCTTTTCGGGAGGAACGCTAAATAAAACAGCCTCATGAGGGGGTGGCAAAAAAAAAAAAAAAAAAAAAAACATTTTCACCTAATGAGGTTTTGATGCCGCAGGAGTGGTATTAATAGCGATCGTAATTCGTTTCCCAGCCTTTTCAATCAATCGGTGGCTCGGCGGTGGGGTTACTTTAGGTCACGCCCAAGACGAATATTCTCCAGGAATGAAAGCAAGCTGCGGTGGGCGCTAGTCATTTATGAAGAATGTCACGCAACCAAGAAATGTGATTTTTGAAAACGAAGGTTGGAGCAGTCGCATTGAGTCCGTCGTTTACATTTGTTGAATTATAATTTGGATTAAATTCTTAAAAAAACAAAAAAAAATTCTCCATTAGACAAACACATTACTGAGTAATTGATTTTCTAATTTGAAGTAGACTTTACACAATCAGCAAGCTTAAAAATAACCGATCATGGTTACTTTAACAGTATTACCATAAATATGTATATAATATTTAACTAGCACATTTTTGCCATGGTTTAGCAATCCTTGCCACTGACATCATTGACAGCTCAGCAAAATATGACAATATTCGATCTCCGATTTTGCGTGAAACGACAAACCTCGTCCGATCATAATCGTCTAATTTTAATGGGTGCAATTTAATAATCAGCTAGTCAGATAATTTATCATTTTCAGATTTCATTTGTTATAATTAAATATATAATTAAAAAAAAAAAAAAAAATATATATATATATATATATATATATATATATATATATATATATATATATATACACACACACACACACACACACACACACATATATACTCACACACACAGTATATATAATTATTAATTATAAACAGACAGGACATATCTTATTGACAAAAAATCCCTTTCTTCATTAATATTAAATTACATTTTTGCCCTTAAATGTCCACTAACAATTCGCCATATGTGTGAAAATAAATTAGTACTTCCAATGAGGCCCAAAAATTCACTTTGAATGAAGATTAAAAAAAAAAAAAAGTGGGGAGAGCTCAACGAATTAGTCCCTGCCACGCCTGAACGCATCATCTCCCATAAGCCGAGTCATGTGACCTCAGTGCAGTCGCCGTGGGTTCCACTGAGCTGTTTTGGGCGCCGGGGGAAGACTTTCACGGAGATAATGTCGACGAACGCGTTTCGGTACTGCATGTGTGTGGCACGGTGCCTATTTTGGGGGTTTGTGGGTGTGAGTCATCGTCGCGTTGACGATGCTCTCCCCGGGGGGCCGACACACTGACGCGGGTAAATAACATCGCGCTGATACGTGGCAAAGCAGAACACGTACGTGCACGTCATTGATCTAGGAATCACACAAGACATGAGAATTCGCTCTCTTCTGGTTTGCCATGCCATTAATACATGCAAGTAAGTAAGACTCCGTAAAGATGGTATCCATCCACGCCGTTAAAGCAGAAAAGCATTTAACAAATCCGCAAAAAAATATTTGAGTAAAAACCTCATTCCCGCACGGAATGATTCAACAATGTGTCAAACTTTCACAGTGCAACCTCCAACTACTGGACTTTTTCCCCCTCGAGTATCTGGGACTGGTATCACCTACTTCGATGAGCGCTCGATACTTTAAAATAAGACAGCATTGACTACCTCGTGTTGGTACTAGCCCATCCCTACACTAGTCCACATTTGTAGTTGGGCAGTACTGGGAAATTAGGAGCAAGAAAAACAGGCAGAGAAGGTCCCCAATTAATCTCCCCAAAGATATTCATTCCCACAGAGCAGGAAAAGTGAGAGCAAGAAACCATACCGCTGCTCGCAAATGCTTACTTCTGCCTTTCTTTCCAAAAACTTGATTCCTCTGTAGTTACCACCCTTGTTCTTCAAAATGGCCACCAGCACGCGTCTCACGCTTGAAAGCGATTTTCACGTGGCCAAGGCGGCTCAGAACATAAAGCGGGAACAATCGGCCATCCGCTAGAGCACGTTGATATCAGAGCCTCGTTTTCGAGGCGAATAATTCATGAGCGTTCCGGGAGCACCTACGGGGTCTCGCAGAGGCTCGTCGTTGGCCGGGCGCTTGGCCGGCGCGTCGTCGCTACATTCGTTGTCGGAGGCCGGCGGCGAGTCGCCCAGGTCGGGGAAGTCGTCCCGTGTCCTCGGGCCCCGGAAGCGGATCTTGTCCAGGCGCTTGAGCATGGTCCACACCGCGCACCTGGGCTTTACCTTAACATGGCGGACGGCAACCCTGCCGGGGGAACGGGAAGCAAAGTCAGCCCGCGCAGGAAGTAACCCGTGACAACCATATCCTTTTAAGCCGTCTGACATGTAGTTGACCGCAGCGCATCAGATGACCTCATTTCCATGGCGGCACTGATTGCAGACGTAACGGCTGCGTTGTGCCGTCGCGTTGTATTGACTGTTGACAGCGCGGTTCAAAAACGAGGAGAAAATGCATTGACGTATTGTTTTGGGTTTTTTTTAACGCATCCAGTGCCGTTAACGACTATAGACGTCAAAGATGTCATCTAACCGGACTGGCGGTACGGCTGCAGCAATCCGGTATTTTGCCATACCAAAGAACATTTCCGCTTCATTATCTTAAAAGTAAACAGTAGGGACTGAAGATTTATCACTTAATTATGTAATACATAATGTATTGATATGGCGTGTGTGTGGTTGAGCCACTTTTTGTTTATTAAAGTTATACTTTCAACTGTTGTTGCATAGGAATGCTGGATTTGTAAACTCTGCCGTTTAAAACCAAAATAGCGTTTTGGAAGTTGTTAAAAAATTTTAAATAAAATAAGTTCTTAAAAAAAAAAAAAAAAAGACAACTCGCAATTTTAAAAACTGGATTGCATAATTAGATTTATAGTAAAGAGTATGATATATGGAAAGCGTCGCCCCACTCCAGTCCTGCGGGTGGCAGTAATGAGCATCCCTTGACCAATATAGCACTGAAAGCTTGTACCATTGAGATCAAGCGCTATTATCATTATTAAAACCCCCAAATAACTTCATTTTATTTTAGAAAACACTGTTCATTTTTAAATGTACACAGCCAAGAAATAACCAGCCGGCAACCATTCAATCGCTATGATTGCACCTGTTATATGATTGCTCATCCTCGTAGGAAGTCAAGAATAGTCCCACTGCATTTTTCATTCATTTTTCTGCCGCATTCTCTTGATTTGATCTGATGCTTATCAAACATTTACGTCCTTACATAACTCAGCTGCTCTGAATAGACTGGAAATAAAAACGTAGACACTGGCCATGAAGATGCGCTTGGCCTGATTGACCCCAGATAGTCGCGTATGTCCCAATAAGTGATTGTTTTGATATAAATGTTCAGAAATTCCGCCCACGCTGGCTCCTGTAAGTGCGGCGGCTTTAACTGGTGCACAGGGTGGGAGTAGAAAACGTTTGATTGGCAGCTCATTAAACACTTACTTTTCCATTATATGTCATGGCGAAATGAAATCTTGCAACGAGCATGTAAACACACGTCGCTGCCCCCCCCCCCCCCCCCCCCCCCCCCCCCCCGCCCCCACCCTGGTACTTCCCCGACAGCTGAACACCCGCCGTTATGTAAACTGACAGGTGAAACTCAGGAAGTTGAAACTGAAAAACAGAAGCGCAGTCACGGGGGGGTAAAAAAAAAAAAAAATATGGGGAAATCTGAAAAATCTTTTTTTCCCATTTAATCAGCTGATGAATTGCTTACTGGAAATTTCTTACGTCAACCTGGAGAACTCCTTATCAGTCAGGCTCGAGTTTTAGCACCTGCGCATTCCCATGGACCGGACAAAAATAACGATCATAAACACGATGTACAGTACACAAGCCGGCCTGTGTAATCTTCTGCCCATGACCTGTAGTAGATGCAGGCGACTGTTGGCCATGCGGGTCGCAGACGGTGCACCAGCCAATCACAGCTGCTCGTGGATTACATTCTATAAAAAGCCGCACTATAAGTAAACCTGCCCTATATTAGCCTGTCATAAATAGAACATTCCATAGGGAAAATGTTGGTCGATTTTCTTTCCCTCCCTCGACACAGCAATTTCGTTTTTTTTTTTTTTCAAGATCCGCTTCCTTTTTATTTGCAAATGTGCTGAAATTATATTTTAGCTTCAGTTTTAAGCGGCGTCTTTAAACAAAAACAACATACTAGGTCATCCGCTTATTATCTGGGCTTCTCTGTGGGTGATTCCTTGACAAAGAGGGGGGATTAACATGGCCTTTAAATAACTCTTATTCCGCATCGTGACGGTGGAGAAGCGCATTGCCATTTTCGACGTTGACTTGCAATATTTGCGTTAATTTACTTGCAGTTTCGGATGTGATAAAAGTAAGGTTTAAGAAATGAAAGGTGGTCTCTGCAAAGGCAACGCAAGGTCTGGGGGTCGTTTCAATCATTCCGCACTCTAACTAATGACATTTAGTAAACGTATTTATAATTTAATTAGTTCTTCTAACCCATGCTGCGATTCCATCATGCTGGACGTTACATAACAAAAGATGATCAATAGGTTCTGAACAGCAGATCAATTTCACAAGAGGAAAATACAGTACTTACAGCCATAGTTGTATTCAAATACAAATGGGAAAATCTTGTATTACGTAAAGTATGGGCTATTATATTGATAAATCTAGTGGAGGTGGGCTGAGTGGGGGAGACAGAAAAAAAATCTATTTTTCCTCTAGTGGTGGGAGTATTTTTTCCTCTTAACGTGACAAGAAGGCGTCACGAAATTTAAACCGTCCGAGCTTCCCACGTGCATTGGAACGCACCGCAACAACCACTTCGTAACAATTTACATTATTATTTTTATGATGGATTAGGACATTGTTACTTATCAGAGAACCCAATAAAACGGATAAATATATAAAGACTGAACTGTTGATGACAAATAACTGATATTCGCTTATTCGACGACATACACAATAATTACAATTATATGAGCAGTAGAGGAGGTGAAAATTAAATGTTTTCGAAATCCATGCTAGCATAATTCGTGAGTGAAACGCTACAATGACCGCACATTTTAAAATTTGGCTATAAAATAAAATTCTCCACCTGTTTTTCATTAACTCATACGAGACCCACGAGGAAATTATGAAATTGCCTTCATTTTATCTGGTTCCGTAAACACATCATAGCACGTGCCACAGATTAACTCCCCCCACCCCAAACAAAAATGTTTGATTTTTATTCAATAAAAACACAAATAAAACAAATTTTCTTACCCAGCGCGTAAATCGTAGCAAAGTTTCATGAACACTGAGGTTGGCCTTCGTTTATCCGTCAGTGCACCTGCTGCTCAGGACGTCCAAAAGAACGCCAGCGTTGCGGTGGAAAAAAAAATGCTGCTCCCTTCTCAAGCCATCATGATTGCGTCAAAATTATCCGTCTTTTTGATGTTCTGTTCCAACCGCAAGATGGCTAAGGCAAGAAACAAAAAGACAACGCCACTTACGTGCGTCCACTCGGGGTAGGAAACTACCGTGGCCGGCCAGTACCGTTAGCCGATAGCCCGGGGCTCGCAGAGATGCTACCTTGTCCTCTTGCTGTTGCTTTCGCACTGGTGACAGGCAGGGAAGGGCCACGGAAGTGACGTCAGAGAGACGTCTTAAAGGGGCCTCGCACAGGGTGGTCGACCCCACATACACAAGTTGCGCCAGTTTGCCAAAAAAAAACACAAATATTAAATGTTAGTCATAAACGCACACAGTTGACGTAAATATAGGTTTTTATTCGATTCACGGTGTTGTTTCATATTTCAATGCTAAACTCGGGTTATGCTCGTCGGCATCGTTAAATCGCAATGGAAAAAGCGGATTTCGTTTGCTTTCACGGGCAGAAAATGAATTTCTATTATTCAATTTAAATTATTTACCGCTAGATGGCAGCCTCCAGTCTCAAATGTGATTTTGAATGACTTTCCTGCATTCTCCACTAGAAGGCGGCATAGCACTTAGAATTTACAATGAAGTGCTTTAAAGTCCTACTGTAGATTTCCCGTCGATACGTTACGTAGTTTAGGCAAATAAACGTAATCAGGCACAAATATAAATTATACTTATTACGATAGTCCTTCAACATGCAAGGAGGCACCAGTTGCCATGACAACAAAAGCTCGAATAGGCTTGAAACTTGACCAGGCCTTCTAACCTTTCACACGCACAATATGTGTAACCCGAATAAAGTCAAACGTGGATGTGGACAATTTATGAATACCTCAGACCACATTGAATCCGTAACGCAAACTCCAGGAAACAATTCGTCTCATTAAAAGCGTTAAGCAGCTATCACGCACGCGAGAAAATATCTTAGGGCTTACCTCAGAATGTCGGTGGTAAAGTACCAGGAAGGCAGTGGAAAAAATATCAGAGACCGGATCAACTCCATAACCTTGTAAGGTAACGATCTTATCTGCGCTCGTTATTATTATTCTTTCATTTCTAAGACAAAAACAAACAGTAAGTACAAATTCAAACATCTTTAATTTGAACAGATTTGAACTCCAGTGTCTTAGAACCATAAAAAATAAATATACATCGTAACAAAAAAATTTCCAGTGTCCGAACATTACAAAAATAAGAACATATGAACAATATTGATCAACCAGGCAGAACACAGGTGGAAACGCGACGAAGGCACCTTGTGAGTGGTAAACATAACTTCAAAGTTTAGCTGCGAGGTGGACTGTACTGGAGACACCGGGCCGGGAACGGGCAGAATCTTCACAAGTGTGAGGAATGGGTTTTTAGTGCTTCAACATGTCCATCCTTCCATTAGTGCTCGCTTTCAACTGAAAATGCGTTGCGACGGCCTCAACGCTCATCTCCTCACAGTTCAAGTTTGATTGGAGGAACAAAAAAAAAATAGATGTATTCCTGACATCTTCTCAAAAAATCCGAGAGCTTTTCAAAAAAACAAAAGGAGCACTTGGTTGAAATCCTATCGGACTAACGTGTTTCCTACCAGTAACATTTTGCGATACATTCCAAAGGGGGAAATCTCCATCTTCACAGCTTCTTCTCCCCGTTTATTCTTATTCCTTTTATGCATTTGGCACTCAGGTTCCATCATCTTTCCTCTCTTTTGTTCCCTTTATCGCTCCTCTTTTCCTTCTGCTGGATAATACTGATCTCTGGAGAAATTGGACCAATGGAATACCGACGTTGGGTGGACGCGGGTCTCCCAGGGTCCGGTCTCCTCCTCTCATAACGGCGGGCTGGTCTGGATGTCCCTAACAGGTCAGATCGAAGTCTCGTTACTGCCGCTGTTAATGTAAAGAGGAGGTTGCGGGATTTTGGGGAGGGGGGGGGGGGGGGGTGCAGGGAGGAATAGGGGGAAGCGGGGCGAATGCAAAGAGGTGAAGGGAAGTGCTCATGCGGTGTTAATTTGCCATTGAAATGAGCTCCAAACACGTTAGCATTTTAGCTTAGCAGCGAGCGAAAGCTACTTTCAAATTAGTCCGATGTAGCTTTGTGCTAAGCTAAGCTAAGCTTTGTGCTGCATGGTCAGCTCGAATTTAAAAAAACCAAACATATTTTCGTACTATAAGGCGCACCTAAAAATCTTTCAATTTTCTCAAAAGATGACACTGGGCCTTATAATCCGGTGCGCGTAAACCGGTTGTTTTTGTTTTTGAGAGGCGGAAAAAAAAAAATTCCATTTCAGCTATAAACGTATTGTTTACAATAAAAAAATAAAACAACCTGTTTGCAATTTTAGTCTTTTAAAATAGTCTTTTAATGTAATCAAGAGGTATTTTTTCCTACTCTTTAGATAATACTTTCCACAAATCATCTTTATTCCAAATTTTTGATGAAAAGGTTTGACTGACTTATCTGATGTGTTTGTTGACATTCGCTTTAGCGCAGCTCCACCTAGTGGACGCATAACGCAACCCTAGCCATTACTTTAGCTTCTAATCTATGCACCTTATAATGAGGTGCACCCTATTTATGAAACCGGTTTTAAAATATACCATTCATTGAAGGTGCGCCTTATAATCCGGTGCGTCGTATAGTGTGGTAAATACATTAAATTAAAACAACAAATCAGCAGAAGATGCTTTATACTATCTTCTTACATTTTGCTATTTCTTTTTTTTTTAGTCTTACCCGACCTGGTGTTTTTACTTTACCTTGCCACATGCAAAATAAATGGACAAATAACAAAGAGCAAGAAGAAAAATAACTATAAAAAGCTATTATTTTTCCCAGTTTAAAAAAACAACAACATTTTTTCCTTTGGTTAATAAGAAATGAAGCGTTGTTATGGGTTAATATGTGCAAAGTTATGCAAAAACATGCAATAAAAAAACACACTTAAATCAGAGTTAAAATAAACATAATAAACTAATCAAAAACATTGCTGCATTTCATATTACCAAGATGTACTCGAATAAATCTTACTTAATTTTATATTTAACCTAGTTTTCACAAAAGCTGGTATCAGTAGACTTTCACCAGTACTCGATACTTTAAATTATGGCCGATGTCAATAACAATTTTCAATATAGCTGCTTGCATCTTGAAATGATTAAATAAAATGCACGTTCAAAAAAAGTTATAAAAGACTAAATGCACAGTACTTAAAGGGGGTCAACCCAAACATAAAATGTCTATGCACCCCTAACTAGTCTCAAAATGTCATTCAGATTAATATTGCATTTGTGAAGTCTGAATCAAGCAATAATAGCTCAGAAAATCATAACTTTGGTCATGTGACATTTGCAAAATGGCCGACGCCAAAATATATCCTGTTTCGACAAGCAAGGGTTATTTTAAAGCCAATTTGGGGGTTGACTCCCTATTTAAGCAATGCATTTTTTTTACATACCACTAGAGGGCGCACATGTTTACTCATATTAAGGTTAAGGTAGCTACTCACTCAGAGTCTATTCCGTTGCCGCCGTTGACCGTCCCCGACTTCAAGTGCATGGCCATCCCGCCGTTCGCGTCGCGGTAGACGCCGGCGTGCGGCGAGCCCACGGCGATCTGCGGCCGCGGCGCCAGGGCCGGTTTGACCAGCGACCCGTTGCCGCCGTTGCTGCCGTGGCGACCGCCGTCGCTGGAGGCCAGCGAGGGCCGGCGGGACGACGGCGCCATGATGTTGACTGATGTCGGGGACGGCGAGGTGGCCACGTTGTAGTTCGGCGGCGGCGAGGTGATGGTGGGCGGGTTGTAGTCGCTCAGCTTCTCCCGGAGACGGTTCTTCATGTTCTTGTCGGTCAGGGGTGGCGGGTAGCTGATCTTGTTCTTCAGGATACCTGGGATAACCGGAAAGTTGACTTAGTTAGCATATTTTCCTCTCGGCACTCTGCAAAAAAAAAAAAAAAAAATCTTGTACCTTTTCTCTGTTCTGGCGGTTGGTTGCTATATGTCTGACCCGTGGGCGTCATGGCGTCCTGCCTGTCTCTTTCCTGAGGCGTCTCGCTGTCCCGGTCCCCGATGTGGTTGATCTTGCTCTCCGGGTGCAGCTCCACATTCACTTTGGTCTCCACACGCAGCCTCTCCGGAGCGCTGGGGTCCTCACTGTCACTGGCTGTGGTGGCGTCCGTCGGCCAGTACGGCGCCACGTGATTGGATACTGAGTCCACTGGAGGAGGACCAATAGGAATTATGCACTAATACACATGTTAAAAGCATCGTTGGAATCAGGCGGAATACCTATTTATGAATTTGAAATAGGAATATATATTACGTCATGATTAAGAGTATTAAGACTTCCAGCCTAAGCCAATCATCGTCGTCACTGAAAGCCTCGCAAATGTCATAAGTTGGCCGTGAGCACCCACCCGTTGGTTTTGGGGTGTCAACACAAAAAATTCTATTGTGCCCCATTTGCAAGTTACCGTTGAAAAGATTAATGCAAAAAAAATCAGAGGAAATACATGATAAAACATTGTATTTTCAATATGTCGGAATTACCAATGTTTCTAATTTTGAATGGCAGTAAATGAGCCTGACATGGGCTTGATTTAGAGTCAAAATCAATCAATCAATGAAATTTTACTTTCAGTCTGCCGTGCCTTCCAAATGCTTGCAAACGGGAGGTGGAGAGGTACACCCTATAGATGTCAAATTTAGCCCATGTCAGGCTCATTTACTGCCATTTAAAATTAGAAACATTGGTAATTTCCGACATATTGAAAATACAACTACCTTTAGGCGTGCTGTGAACCGGCTGCCTCTCGTTGTTCCACTTGGGCTTGATGTCGATGTCGTCGTCCTCGCTGTCCGAGGAGCGAGACGAGGCGTAAGAAGAGCTGTTCTCATCCAACGACAGCTCACTGTCCGAGTCGGAGTCTGGCGCGAAGCGGGACATCGGTGAGATGAAACCTTCTTCACTTTCGATTCCGTGACGACGAACTCACCATCTGCCTTGGAGCCACTTCTGTGGAAGAGAGGCCCGTCGAGATCGGTGTGTCCTTTGGCCATCGCTGATGAGACGCTGGGCTTCTGGCCCGATTCCTCCCTGCTCAGACCGAGAAAAGATAGAGATGGAAGAAAATGATCTAAGATCATAGATATGTCAGTTGGTGCATTCTTTCCTCGCCACCTGAAGCCGAGGAGAATTTGTCTCGAGGACAAATACGTTCCTGGCGGCTCGCCTCTTTGGGATGGCGTACAGCAATATCCGCAAGGACAGATATGCATGCGCGTGCCAGTCATAAATTCCCCAATCTCGTGCCTACATCTCCCCTGCTTGTTTGGTACCAGGCGGCACGCCGCGTCTAACCTCCTGCGGCACCCATTAACCTCTGGGCCAGCTCATATTCCCCCAATGACAGATTTACAAGCACAGGCCTAATCTAATACCTGTTTAACCGCTCTGGAAAGAATCTGAAGCTGGTGGACCAGTGTCCCGACTCACCGTAAATCCCAGAAGCCACAATTTTTTTTGAACGGCTTTTAACATAATGCGGTTTATTTATGAATTTTTACCACCGTGTTTCAAGCGATCATTACATTTACCCGGTCTCATCACATCTGACCAATGAAATACCCGACACGTCAGTGAGCTCACACATGCACCATAAATCACAGACTATAAACCACAACTTGTTTTGAACGGCTTTTAACGTAATGCGGTTTATTTATGAATTTTTACCGCCGTGTTTCAAGTGATCATTACATTTACCCGGTCTCATCACATCTGACCAATGAAATACCCGACACGTCAGTGAGCTGACACATGCACCATAAATTACAAACTATAAGCCACAACTTGTTTTGAACTGCTTTTAACATAATGCAATGTACTGTAGTTCTGAATTTTTACTGTAGTCTTTGAAGCTATCATTACATTTACCCGGTCTCGTCACATCTGACCAATGAAATACCCGACACGTCAGTGGGCTTACACATGAAGCAGAATCTGGGTGGCAGAAAGCAAGAGGAGGAGAGAGAGCGAGACGAAGCGAGAGGACTAAAAGACGTGGTGTGTTTAGAAACTAAGAACAAAAAAAAAAAGCATCTTTGGCTGAGTTTATTGAGCTATTAGCGATCGTGAGACATGCATTTAGAGTGCAAGCGGCCATGCGGTCAGTGTACCTCCTGCGTGCGTACGCCAGGTAGCTGCTGCGGCTCTTTCCTGACCTGAGCGTGCTGTCCAGCGAGACGTTGGACTCGCCCATGGCCGCGTGGTACATGTGCCCCTCCTCCGTGTTGTTGCAATTGAGGGAGCGCTACCAATGACGGCGGACGATCAGCAAAAAAAAGGACAAAATAAAGAGTGGAGAATGCGAGCGGTAACTTACTGTCAGCAAAGAAGCCCGCGGGGTGCCCGTCTCCTCCGGGAAGTTCTTCTTCCCCGTGAAGACGTTCTTGAGATGCTTCCTGACGTCTTTGTTGAAGATGATGTGGAAGAAGAAGATGAAGACGCCCTGCGAAATGGCGGCAATTGTGGTCAAGGTCTCAAACTCAAAGTCAAGCCTTCAAATTCTAATGCTCTCGAACAAAATAAGAGGTTGAAAATTTCACGCTATTTTCCCTTGAAAATGTGGAGCTGTGATTGGAGATATTGCATCATAAAGCATCATCCACACCATAAAGCTGACTGAGGAAATAACTTTGAAATAACCAAATGTTTGACTGGTACTGTAAATCTGTCGTGAATTTTTTTCCTAAAATTACGTATTTTAGCTGGAATATGCCAAAAAATGCATTTTTTGACGACAGTTTTATTTTTAGATGAAATAAGGACTCAATTGTAGCAAAAGTAGGGCTGTCACAATTTAATATTTTTTAAAATCGATTATTCTATCGATTATCTCCGATTAATTGAATACAATATCATTTTGCATTCAAGTGTATTAGGAAACTTTTTTTCCTCATTTAGAGATTATTAACCTTTTTTATTTTTAATTGTTTGGTTATTAAAATAAACTATAAAATATAAAAATAAAAATAAAAATAAAAATAAAAATAAAAATAAAATAAAATAAAATAAAATAAAATAAAATAAAATAAAATAAAATAAAATAAAATAAAAAAATAAAATAAAATATTTTTACATCATTACTTTGATCTTGTATAAATTAAACTTCATTCTTGAAAGAAAATAAGACTTTCATTAAATTCTGACTTGTTTCAGGCCAACTTTTTAATTCTCATAGAAATTAGAGATCGAGTGTATATTTTTTGTGACTATTCTCCTCAGTTCTGAAATTGAAATATTGCTTGGTGAGGAATTTGAATAGAACGCCTTGTCGAAGAGAAAAATATACTTTGTTGACCTGTTGTGTCATCTACAGGTAATTTTGATCTTTTCAATTCAAGTTTTTCTCCGTAAGGGTTCTGTAGTCTAGTCTCACCTGGAGACAGCTGAAACCAGCAAACAGGTAGTGGAAAGTCAGCACGTCGCTGTTGACTGCCATTAGGCCCAGCAGCCAGGTGGCGCTGATGAGCAGCAGCAACAGGAAGGCCATACGAAGTGCCGTGCTGTGGATTACAAAAAAAAAACAAAAAACAAAAAAAAAACCTGCTATTTCAATTGGAGGACAAACTTCACAGTCCTTTTTTAATCATGGACACAAAAGAATACGCTAGACGTCATATCGAAGCTCACATTGCGCCTGACTTTGACTCCGTCTTCTGCCTGCGGCCACAGGAAGCCTTTGCGGCCAAAATAAAGATCACGATGTTCACCTACGGAAAAAAAACAAATCATGAGTAATTCTTTGCTGGTTATTGTGGAGTTAACTATTCCAGGGCAAAAACACACCAAGACCACCACAAATATGGGTCCCGCGAAGCTCCAAATGAGCGTGTCGTGCACAGACAGCCAACAAAAATCGGGGTTCCCGTAACCTTGAGGGTCCAGGCCGACGGCCAGGCCTAAAAAAAAAGAAAATTACAGTAAATTTCAGAACGATATGAATGAACCCTGCGGCTTATACAAACAGACAATCTTGAAATATTGATTTTGAGTTTAAATTGCTATTTTCCTCGCCACCAGGGGCACTCTCCACTACTAAACGCAACAGGCATGTTACTGTTGTGCTGATGCAGTATTCTAACTTTTTTTTTTTTTTTTTTACCAGTGATAATTGCCGGGATTCCCCAGCCCATGGCGTAGTAGAACCTCATGTGTCCGTGGTTGATGTTGCGCAGCTCCGTCAGCATGCGGTAGATGTGGAGACCCTCCACGAACATCCACGCAAAGGTGCACATGTAGAAGTAGTGCAGCAGGATGGCTATGACGGTACACACAAACTGCAAAGGAATTTGAGGCGCTTTATCAATCAACCCTCACTTCTGTGTAACTGCAATTTGAAAACAAGGCAAAAACGTCACACTCCAAACTCAGAGGCTCCATTTTAATGAGAAGTTCCAGAAAGTCAAAAATGAGTCATTATCCCCTCTGGAGGTACAAAGAGGTCTTATCTTCACCAGGGTGGACTAAAAGCACTTTTAAATCCTGCTCTAATTCCTCTAAAAGACACGAAAACTGTCCAATCTTAGAAAAAAAAACACATGGGAGAGATTTATCGGGCTAAATTAGAATGCTGCCTCAGGGCCTGCCGCTATGAGGTCTGCTTCTAGAATCAGGTACCAGTCGCAGCATGTCTCCACTCAGGGAGGTGTGTGCGCAGACTTCAAAGTATTTCCACATCTCATGATCCCACAGAAAGAAACGTTCCAAGCTGTTACTATGACATGATTTTACTCGGGCTCTCAAATTGGGATCCGTAAGCATAAGCTCTGCATTTGCTCAAATAATTTGCAATTCATTGTTGTATTTTTGTTAACCCCCAAAATCAGATCACGATCGTAAAGTAAGTGAGCATAAACAGAGCAGACGGGTGTGGATATTTTGGAAACATTTTTACAGGGCCATAGCACTCAAGTCTGGACTCGACACAGTTTTTTGCTCCTTCAGACTCGGCCATTGGACTCGCAAAATATTAATAGTGACTCGAATGAGTCCCCTTATGTTTTCTTCCTGTGAAATTACAATAGGTTTTCAAATGAACAAAATAGCCATTTGATTGGTTAACCTGACTGTGAGTGCCAGAGCACATTGTCGGGCAGGGGAGAAAGTTGACCAAGTAGGGTAAAAATAGGTGGGGGCAAAAAAATATCCATCTCAAAACTGTTTTCTACCTGGACCTTTACTGACAAACATACACAGTATTGCAAAGGCAGCAAGGAAGAAAGATTCCCCCCAAAAAACAGAATGATACAATTTTGCGATTATTTCCAATTAATAAATTGACAAAAACAAAGTAATATTAAATTCATGTTAATTGGAAAAGTCATACAATAACAGAACCAAAAAATATATGCAAAATACACGTGTAGATGATATACAGCCTACATTGCGTGTCTTGGTGCACCCTCTAGTGGCCGAATGGCTGTTTCTAAACTTCAGAACAATTAAGAGTCATTAGCAGGCTTTCATTAAGGATAACATGAGCACATGGAGTTTTCCAAAAAGCACCGAGGTTGGTTTATCTGAGACATAACGCGTCGCTCGAAAACAATCTATACTCAAGTTTAGGCATTCTAAAATTGACCAGCGGGGGGCAGTCAAGCACAAAATGTGCCCACTTTGCCGGTTGAAAAGAAAACAAAGAGAAAGAAGAACAGAAAATTATTGACCTAATAGCGTTGGGGTGCTCCACTTAATTTTCCGAATGGAATATTGTTAAAATGACTTTTAGGACACTTTTGCATATGTAATGCGCATATTGGCACTAGCGTGCTAAAGCTAATCGCGATTGCTAACCGGTTAGCACGGGCAAACTTTAGATCCATTCACTTCATGATCTCGATTATAAAATTAAAAAAAATCTTCTCACCGGATTATCCGTCTGGTTGATACCTAGCAGGAAGACGAGCTCGGAAAAGAAGAGCGCCGCCGCCAGGTTCCTGTGGATGACGTGCAGATTGGAGCGCAGTCGGCGCAGCAGGCAGAGCAGGATCAAGGTGAGCAGGAGCAAAAAGAGGGAGACGGACACCGTGGCGTAGGTGACGATTTTCAGCGGCAGAACGTCGCCGTGCTGTAAAATGAGAAGTTATCACGAGGGCATGAAAGCTTGAGATTGAGATGAAAATATGGTACCTCTCTTTTGGACATGTCCATGAGCACTGCAAAACTGGTCATGTGGTTGCATTGGCAGCTGATGTGGCTGCTGTTCCTCTCAAGCACCTCGCAGCCTTTGGAGGACCAACCACCCGTCCCGCCGATTCTAAACAAACAATAGAAACAGCGGTGACGCCAAAGTGATTCATTGGAAGTTTTCGCTGTTAAACGTACGCGATGGTGTGGTTCCAGAAGACGCAGACGGGTTTGGTCCTCTCCTCCGTCTCCAGCAGCGAGTACTCCAGAGTGATGGGCGGGTCCAGGACCGACGGAAGAGGGGGACCTTCGTTGTGTACTGTTGCGCTCACGATTGCTGTGTTAATCACGGGACGGGTCGGGACCCTGGAAAGACCACATGGAACGGAATCACCCTATTTTAAACATATTAAGGTTATCATAGTAAAACAAAACATGTTTCAAAAATGATTCAACCAAATTTAATGTTCAGAAAACTACATATGGCCCGAAAATGCCATTCATTATTGTTTTTCCATCTGTCATTTGTCTGTATCTAATTCGACAACGTAAAGTAGTACATTAATAAAAAAAGAAATGAAGTCAAATAATAAATTCATAAAACTTTATGAATACTTTATTGAACAAATATTAGTGACCCGATTTTTAAATTAATTTTGCACTACAAAAAACAATTCACATGAGAGCCAGGCTATTCATTTGTGTCCACTGCCGTGGTCAGTATTTGTTCTATATCTTTTGACTCATTGTAGCAACCTAAGTCCCGGTGTCCTCAATAAAGGACATCGTGCTCTTTCCAATTATGTCTCATGTTAACTTTGCTGCCTTGCTGAGACAAAATGGACACGGAAAAATAACATTTAAATATACATTTATACATATATACATATATACATTTATACATATATACATTTACATATATATATATATATATATATATATATATATATATATATATATATATATATATATATATATATATATATATGTAAATCACACACCAAAATATAGTAAGATCAATACAAATTATGTTAACATGACAATTGCTTTTATTTTGGGCTCCACATAAACTCCATATTAAAAAAAGTAAAACTAATAAAAATATAACCCAAAATGAATGAAAACTAAACTTAAAACAAAAAAAAAACTTGCTCTAAAATCTAATTAAGATAAACAAAATTGATATTAAAAAAACAAAACAAAAAAAATAAATAAATAAATGTAAAAATTCACCTTAGACTTCGGCGATCCGGATCAAATCTTTCCGGGAGCAGCTTCCCCAGTGATTTGTACACTATCACCACGGCAACCGGGAGATAGACAGGTGGCTCAAGATGGCGGCGGTTTCTATCAAAAGATGTGTGACCCTCCACCGTGGTCTGGGCTGGAGGCACCGTAGTGGGCTCCACTGTTTGAGAAAAATACATCAGTGAAGCCAAAAGTGACTGAGGCGTGTGTTTTCGTTTACTTTTGTGCTGCTGCTGTAGCACATTGAAGTGAGGGAAGTGCACGGAGGACTCAAGCTCTTCCGGATATTCCTCCTCGATGTCATGGAAGGGGGGGAACGTTGCCTTCCGGGGGTCCGACACATCCAAGTAGTCCACGCAGAATACTGGAGGTAGCGAAAGGCAACAAGACGTCGCCATGAGCAAATGTCGATGACGTCATAGCGTCACACGGCGTGGAATATCACTCACTAATGTTGTTCGTAACGATGGTGAAAGGTTTCAGGTAGGTTTTCCTCACGTTCCGGGCAAGAGTGTTAGCATACTCTTCAAAATTGCGAAGCAGATGGGCACTGCCCCCGTCAGACTTCTGGATTTGCTCCCAGTGCGCTTTAGTACCCGGGTCCAGGATGCCGCTTCCGGCTCGGACCAAATTCTACGACATCAAATGAGGATCAATTAGGATTTTTTTTCTCCCGCATTTAATAAAGAAGCATACTGAAAATATTGCTAATTGGCCTCCTTGACTGCAGTAAATTTTTGACTGAATTTTATAAAACTGCCTACGTTTTTATCGTGGGCCACATTGTATTACAGTTTCTGTCAGAAGGCAGGAATGACGGTGAAGTAAAAAAAAATATTGAAATCAGAGGTCTCTAGGAACTGTTTAAAAGGGGGACAACTTGCAAGTTTGGTATTTTAGCCAGAAACTTGAAGACAAATCAGCACCTGGCCACCAAAAAATGATGTGGCGGGCAACAGCGAGATTATTGGCTCCAACACAACAGTAACACGCCCGATCGAAAGCCGACCACAAGATTCCTGGCGGGATGGGCCCCCTGGTGGCTAGTAAGAGTAATTGTAGATATGCTACACTGAACTATAAGCCACAGGGTTCAAAAAGTGAAAAAAAAAGCTGATTATAGACCAAAGTTTGCTATACTAAAATGTGACGTAATATAGGTCTAACTCATGTTTATTTTTAAGGGTCCATTGGATATCATTTGGTAATTTTTCTATATTCCAGCAAAAAATTCATGCCTAAAGTGAGGTCAAGTGTGTTATTTAATTCCCTGCCTCGTTGAATTCAGCATCCCTGGCGGCAGTGAGGTCAAAGCCAGCCTGCCGGCTCTCGTAGCGCAGCACGTGGTTGAGCAACTGGGCGGCCATCTTCACGTCGTTGCCGTAGTAACCCCCCGCCTGCTTGGTGGCGCTGTGGAGCAAGCGCACGATGTTCTTGGAACGCTCGCCGTCCATCCTGGAGCTGTTTTGTCGTAGCTCTTCGTTCTGGTCGGGGAGACGTCATATTCGGATAACAGAATGTCAGGATGGATATTTCTACGAATTTGATATTTTGCACCGTAATCACCAGTTTTGTCAGCTGAGCGAAGGAGGCGCTGGTGCAGTTGAAAAGCTCGGGGGACAACCAGCCTTTCTCGTCACTACAGTGGCGAACGGCAGTACCTAAAACGCAGATGTTCAAAATAATCGACCGAAAGTGTCCTCTTTTGGATCACAGAAGAAATCTGTCATTAAAAAGAAATAAATAATACATACCCCCCCCCCCGAAAAAAAACTATAAAGTATCAGACCTATTGTAAAAAATAATAATTACAAATAAATATGTGTCCACAGAAAAATATTAAACATAAAGCATCCCCTTTGGGGTTACGGTAGAGATCTGTTCACAAAAATTAATCATTAACTTCATTAATAATAAATATATGCCCCCCCCAAAAAAATCAACATAAAGTGTCAGACCTGTTCTCAAAAAGAATCATTATTGAATAAATATTTATTCACAGAAAAATAATAAACGTAAATCGTCCTGTTTTGGGATAACAGTAGAAATCTGTTCACAAAAATGAATCATTAACTTAATTATTAATAAATATATGTCCCCCAAAAAAATAATCAACCTAAAGCGTCAGACCTGTTCTAAACAAAAAATACTTTCCTCACGGAAAAATATTAAAGTGTTCTATTTTGTGATCATAGTAGAGATGTGTTCCCAAAAATAGATCATTAACTTGACAGGTAACGAGAGGTGGAACAAGTTGGGTTGAACCCAACAAAGAGTTTTTACAATAATGAAATTGAAAAACCTACTGAACATAAACTGTATTTTAAACAATGAAACAATGAATTCATTCAATAATTATTTTTCAATGATTTCTGCAAGTTTGTTTTATTTAAAATCTCCAGTACCACCTGAAGTTCCTTCAAGTACCCCCAGGGGGTACTCATACCCCCATTTGAGAACCACTGCTCTAAGGGTCTGCAACAATTGTGTTGCCATGGCGACTGTCCCTAAACTTTCCCCTAGGTTACAGTGAAAAATTCCCAATCACAACGGGAGATTTTTTTTTTTTTTTTTTAATCGTTTACTTAAAACGTAACTCACCGATCGATCCTTTGGGACAGTTCATGGCGGCCGGACGCCCGAACTTGGTCCTGGGCCACCAAATGCCGGCGTCGAACGCTTTGGGGCAGCCTTCATACACCACTATGGAGGGATAGGGTTGAGTCAGTCCCAGCACAAAACTGCATCACATGACCTACGCCATTCAAAGTCGAGGCACGTTTTATAAGGTCAAAGACCCAGCGCCATGGGCGTTCTTCTTCTGTCTTCTATTCAGCGCTACTGTATTATGCGCGCGCTCTCCCACTGCCAAGAGAGCGAAAACGGCGGGCTCGCATCTTCCGCTTGACCGGCCGGCGACAATGGCAGAAACTTAGCTGGACTCGCAGATGTGAGTGACACCGTTTGTTTTTTTTTTGTTTCATATTTGCTGTGTACCTTCGCATCCGTTGGGAGTGACTTCGGCAAAGGGGTTGTCGCAACGGTTGCACTGGCGGCCGATGACGCCGCCCTTGCAGGGACACTGGCCGGTGAGCGGGTCGCAGGTTCGAAACTCGGAGCCCACGGAGAAGCAGTCGCAAGGGTAGCAGGCGTCTTCTCCTTCCGGGCGGTAGTGGTTGTCCTGCGGGAGATGGGAAACAATTTCAAAACAGAAACAGAACTGTATTGAATTTAATCTATAAAATTGTTGCACAAAACAAGATCGTCTGAAGGAAGAATTCAAAAAGCGCATCTGGGGAAAATAAGAAACCTTCAAAAGGGACAGCATTGCCCATTCAGGCTCAACAGGTACAGAGGCCAAAAATAAATCTATTAAAGGGACAATGTGTCAGATTTCAACCGTTTTTCATTAGACTGCATTTACCATTGTCCGTAGTTAAAACAGACATGGCAGCCTCCGGAGGGGTGCCACCCCCCATGTAATATCGTTTCATGATAACTACACCTACTATTATAATTAAAACATGTTGTTGGTCATTAAGAACACATTTATTTGCAAGGTTTTGAAATGTACCATCATTTAATTTATTCCTTTTTAATGAAAAACGGTCTAAATCTTACATACTGTCCCTTTAAGCAGTAAAAAAATATATATAGTCCAAATCTTACAGTGTTCCTTTAAGCAGAAATATATATATATATATATATATATATATATATATATATATATATATATATATATATATATATATATATACATATTAGTTTGTAATATTACTGTTCTTGATATACTTTTTCTGTTTAATATATGTCCATCTGAGAGCCAGTCTATTCATTTGTGTCCACTGTTGTCCACATTTTGTTTAAGCAAGAGAGATGTTAATTACATTCCATCCACACATGAGACATCACTGGAAAGACATCATTGGAAAGGTGGTAGGTGCCCTCTACAAGTCAAAAGATAAAGACCAAAAATAAATGTCCACACAGATGGACACAAATGAACTGGCTGTCTCTCAGGAGGATGCGTTTTATGGCTCTCATCACACACCTATTAGTTTTTCTCAGACAGGCATTTAGATGTTCTCAAACTCCAAACGTCCATAGAAGATAATTGCACTAAATAAAATGGAGGTCACTTTCAAAGGTTTTGGTGACTTCACCTTGCAACGACACTCTCCTGTGGTCTTGTTGCAGTCGTTGTGAAACCCCCTGCTTGTGTCGCAGCCGCAGGGCCCGCACACAGGACTGCCCCACCAGCCCTGAGGACACGGCTTCTCCACCCTGGTGGAACACAGGCAAGCCGTCAGCACTTTTTGCAACCATAACCTCAATTTATTTGATTTATTATCTTGTTGAACATATTAACACATCTCAAAATTTGAGAACGAAGAAGTAATAGAAACTGTGCGGGTAATTAGGCATGTTACTGCTGTGTTGGCACAGTATTCTAACAATCTGAGTGTGTCGGTTGATATTATGTTGGCAGTGTATATATATATATATATATATATATATATATATATATATATATATATATATATATATATTAATTTCACAAGTGACAAACGTCTATACAAGATCTTATTCCGTTTATACTATTTCTAGTATAAATTATACTATTTTACTATTATAATTTGAGAACGAAGAAGTAACAAACTGTGCGTGTAATCAGGCGTGTTACTGCTGTGTTGGCACAGTATTCTAACAGTCTGAGAGTGTTGGTTTCATGTTGATAATATGTTGGCAGTGTATATACAGTACATACATTTGACTTCAAGTTTCTGCCTGAAAGACCAAATTAGCACGCTGTCTTTAACTTTAATAATTTGGCAATAATTTTTGGTTCTCACTTTTGAGCAGATTTGACCAACCTCTGATTTCAAAACTAGGTAAATGTGTGACAAACAGTTAAAATTGATCTTACTTCCCAGTTATACCGGCCCTCTGACAGAAACCAAAACAATGCAACCCACGATAAAGATTAGTTTGACACCCCTCTCTCAGATTTATCTCCAATAAACTTCCTCAAAACCTTTCTTCCCAAGTGTGAATCGCCCATTAAAATACATAAACATTCTCTGCTAGCACTGATATGATCTGCAGTTCTGCACTAGTGGCGGGCACACGGAGACTAAACAAACTATGGAGGACCAGTCAAGCGTGACTGGGAGGGAATCCAACATCCTGCCGTAAAACAGGAAGGCGTCAAAGTGACTTACTTATTTTCGCAGTACTGTCCGTAGTAGCTGTGAGCGCATTCGCAAGTATAACCGTGAGAGGAACTGGGTTTGCGAGCACAGGTGGAAACATGCTCGCATGGGTTGAGCTGACAGGCGTCCACGCACTCTTTTCCAAAGTAGCCTTCAAAACAAAACGATGATCAGCTTCGGGGGTATTTGACGGGTCCGGCGGCGGCGGCGGCGGCACCGACCTGGGTCGCACACGCACGTGTGCGTGCTCCAGTCGTCGCTGCAGTGGCTGTTCTCGGGGCAGATGTTGGCGTCGCACGGATCGGCCAGGTCGCAGCCATCCTCCACGCGGATCTTCAGGCCGCGGGACATGATCACGTTGGCGACGTTGGTGGACGTCTCGCCCATGCGTACGCCCTAATAGAAAAAAATTCAAGCGAGAAGACTACTATATAACCAAATCAAAGTATCCCTCAAAGCATTTTTGGATTAAAAAAAAAAAAAAAATCACTATCACAATGTTGCTTCATGTTCTAATTAATTTGCTCTCAATTTGAAAACGTAAATGCACTGTTGCCCTCACAAAAATTCAAGCGATTCAATTCAAGAGTTTCATCGTCATATGCATAGTAACACGACAATGAAAATCTTATTTTGCTCACTTCCCCGAGCAGACTTACATTCCACACAATAATAAAGTAGGCAAAAAACTGTAATAAGGCAATAAGAGCAGCACTAAATTAGATCTGCTGATACCTGCAGAAACAACAGTAAAATGTCACGTAGCCCACATGAAGTGCCTTCACGTACTCCCAGGGGTGCACACGACTGGGCAATATGGCAATATACTTTTTAGAATACTGATTAAAAAAAAACAGTACTAAATTACTGCGTAATCTGTGATTTTAGGCACGAATGGACTGAAGAAACTACAAGACTTCTTTAGTACTTGAGAAATTTCTTTGGTAATTTAGATGGTAAACAATGCTAAATACCCAAATCAGTGATTACAGTACTTTAGTACTCTAGCACCTAAATAATTAATTTAGTACCTTGAATAATTGATTAGTTTAGGACCTCACACAAAAAATGTAGTACCTAAAATAATCACTTTCATACCAAGCATTTTAATCTCTCCTTTAGCGAAACACTCAATACACAATTGAATGTTCAGATTCATAAAAATGAGTTAAAGACGTAAAAATTCGTCTTTGGCATTGAATGAGTTAAGTTGTTAAAAAAACATCCTATACAGGAACAATGCTGCCAAACTATACTGACCTGTATACAGCCAACAAATCCTTTCCTGACATGGTTGCCGTCTCCGGGCAAACCTCCGACGTGAAGCGTTTGAAGCTTCGAACCGGGCAGGTCGTTGCCAATCACCACCGACTTCTGCTTAAGAAAAAAACAATCAAAAAAGACGAACGCTTCCGATAGACCGGACCTCCGGTGCGAAGGATACCTTGTACATGCCGTGGTCCAAAGAAACGGCAGCCACGTATCTGAGCGCCTTGCCGTCCTTCACGCTTCTCAGCTCGACCAGCAGGTGGTGCCACTCCCCGTCGTTGACGCGAACTTGCGGAAAACTCAAGGACGCCACCATCTGGTCCATCAGCAAAACTTCCATTCTCACCTGTTGCTCGCTCACCTGCCCGGATAGAAATCATTTAAAAAGAAATACAAGCAAAATCACCCGTTCTGTTTCGCGATTTCGCTCACCATGAGACTGATGGTGGAGGCGGGGCCAGCGATGGCTTGCATCAAAGTTCCGGCCGGTTGCCGCGTTCGGAACATGAGGCCCATGTACCAGGGAATGGCAATGGTGACGTCCGGTTCGCTCCATGACACCAGCGCCTTCCCGTCAAAAAACTGGGGCGAAGGCATCACTGTTGACAACATCAGAAAAATGTAGCAAGCAAGCTTTTGGCATATGCAACTGCAGCTAAATTATCCTGGTAAGATCGCAACTATAAAAAAACTGTAAAATATAAAATGTTCCCAACGAGCTACTTAAACCAACTTCAAAATAAACACCCAAAAAATAAAATGGACGTCAATCTTGACACATTCAAGAGTCATACGGCGCATTCAAATGCAGTCAGACATTTCAAACTTAAACAAAATAAAAGGCTCTTGATGTTTGAATAATTGTATATAGTTAGATCTGAGAAGATCGGCTTCCTGTCCTCTCTCCTCGTGAGAAAAAGAACCTAGTTGTCTTCCTTCCTCTTTTGTTTATTAAATGTTCTAGGTTGCCTGAACCTAACAGTTGACACATTCAATATTAATAACTGTAATAGGAAAACAATAAAAAAAAAGCTGCAAAATTAAAAATAAGAGCAATAAGAGTAAATAGTGCTCCTATTTTTCCTAACCTTGTTCGCAGTTCCTTCCACCATACCCGGTGGGGCAGTCACAGCTGTACGTGTTCCACTTGCTGACACACACGCCTCCATTCAGACACACTCCAGGTGTACAAAAGTTTCTCTTTGCAGGGCACCCTAAAAAGTTAAAATTCCAAAAGAATATTAAGATTAAATACGGTATAAATCCTCAGCGTAGTTCTAAATAAAATTTGAGCGACCAGCTGTTGTGCCGTTGTTGGCGATGTAGCTAGCCATGTCGACGGCCCTGCTATCGATGCTCAGGTTCCGCATGCAGCCGGCGAAGTCTCGATTGCGCACAGGGAAGTCCTCGGGCAGGTTGGGAACGCCGCCTAGCAACAGCGGCCCAGTCAAGTCCAGCGATCTGAAGAAGATGCCAGAAAATACATTGGTGAGAAACCGCCATTGCATTTTGTTCCCAGGGAAAAAGGCAACTGAGGTAAAGGTCTTAAGCCTGTCACAAGGCTAAGCTGCTAGCATCACTGCAACTACAGTCAAATCGGGCATCGTGGGTCAAGTCAGGGGGAGGCTGCTTATAAAACATCAAAAGCCTCCGAGAGATTTAATGTGATACAATAAGACGCACAAAGAAAGCCTTAACCCCTGAATGCTGTATGTTTGCATAAACAGTGCAATTTCAGGTCAACACTGACTCAGGCAGGACATATAGAGTGTTGATTTTGAAAGATTTTTTTTATATTATTTTATTTTTTATAGACTTCAAATAAAGTTATTTCTGCAGCCCTTTCGACAAAAAATACTTACAAAAAGTCGACATTCCCCAAATGAGTTCATTTAGTATTATTTCTTAGCCGACTCGCATTATTAGCAAAGCTATGGAATCCAATCAATCTTAAGCTATTGCTAGCTTTTTTTTGGTCTGTGTACACGTTCAAAATAAAGACGACGGTCATTGTAACAGCTAATTTTGCATTTAGATTTTTTTGCTAGCCCTTTCATACTGCATATTACTAGTAAAGGTAATATGTCTGACCATATGCATGAAAGCATGAACTAATGCTAGCTTGCTTTTTTCTTGTGTACAGATTTTATATATATATATATATATATATATATATATATATATATATATATATATATGCTAATGCTATGCTATGCTAATGCGCCCACATATTTTTTAACTGATTCACGGTATTAAAATGTTTATTACGGATGCATTTTTTGTTAGCCACTTTGCACTGTTAGCAAAGCTATGTGAACATTTGCTAATTGCTAATAACAAATGCTAATTTTTTAATCATCTGTAGACAGATTTTTTGAGCGATGTTATTCAAATGTTCATTTCACATGCATGTGTGATATGAATGACATAGTATGATACATTTGTGTGTGTTTTGCATTTGTTTTTACTTCTTCTGTCCGGTCTGTGTTCCCTGGGCGGCGCACGAGTAGTTCCCAATTTGCTTCCCGAAACGGATCGCCATGGAGATGTCACAGTCGTCCACGGCAACCACTGCCACTTTCTCCCCAGAGGGTCCGTGGGGGATCCCCAGGCGCCCGATGTTTGGCTGGAATGAATTAGATTTTACTCAAAATGTATTCCATGAGAGATTACTACTCAACATTGGATTTAGGTAAGATTGCTAATACTTCATTTCAGGCTTTGTTTCCTTTTGGGGGGGGGGGGGGGGGGGGGGGGGGGGGCTTGAACTGAAAGAAAAACGGCCCATTGTTGCCCTTCGGCCCGCTCATACCGACCAGTTACAAACTAGGCTAATATGTCCGCCACGATTCAGCTAATCAGGCTACCAATCTCTTTATTTTTTGTTAATAATATCAAACATGAAAAGTTCATAACCAGGATTTGTCCAATAATACAGTGGCACTATTTAGATTATTTAGTGCGGTACAAAGACGGACAAAAAAAAAAAGTCTCCTAACATAAATGGGATTAGAGTAATGAGATATAGGCGGAGCTGTATACAAAGGAAGCAAAAAATAGACATAAATGGGCCGGACTGGAAACGATAACCTCAAATGTGTTTTGTTTTGTTTTTAACCCTTGCGCACAGATTTTGCAAAGTATACACATTGCATTTCATAATTTTGTAAATGCTTTTAAAGGCGTATTTAGGAATCTTTTTTTCCCTTCAACCACTCAAAATGTTCAGTGGCATCAGTTCTATCCATACATATGCAGGTTAAATTTATTAACACCCACAAAAAAAAAAATCTTGAAAAATTTTATGGTCTCTCTTTGTATCCTGTGAAGTGACAATGACGTTTTTAGATAGGCATTAACTGGTCTCTACCGCCACCTACTGTCTTGAGGTGAAACACGAGTCAAGAAAAAATATTATGTTTGCTGACAGCCCAACGGAATGTTACAAAAATTGCAGGAACATCAATGTAATAAATCCTATTAAAATGCATCTCAAAAATTGTAATTATCATGGTTTTATATGGTCCAAAATTTGGACAATGATTATTTTTGTACACAAAATCTCACACGTCCAGCTTCAATCTCATCGAAATATCCGAATTATTGCATTTTGAAATTGTACATGTTTTAATCATCTGCTGGAAATTTCAGCTCCCTACTGTTTTTCCCCATTAATTCTTTTCAGATATAAATCAAAGGTTTTCCATAATCTGTATCATAATGCCACAAGGGTTAACTAACTAAGGACATATTTTTCCACAAAGACAACAGGAAATGACACTTTTTATGGCACCGGGAAGTGACATAAATGAGAGGGAAAGTGAAGTCAAGTTGTGGAAAAAAAAAAAAAAAAGGTTCTGACCACCTGCGGAGGAACTTGTCACGTCAGTGATTAGGGTCTCAGCATCCCTTGTGAGCTCAGTCAAGCAAGAAGTAGATGTGATGGAAGATGTGAGAGATGTGCACCAGAACCAACGCAGGTAGATTACATGAAGTACATTAAATAATTAAAAAAAAAAGAGTTTTTATAGTTTATATAGTTCTCACTTCTTAACCCACCCCCCTTAGCCCCCCCATGAGACTCTTTTGTTGCCCCTCTAGCCGCAGTTGAAGATTCCCTGTCTCTAAGGTGCCATCTCCATGGGCGATGGGTTTGCCGCAGCTATGGCGACAACACTTGATCCCTGCGGATCGCCACAAAAGAACGCGGAGCGAAAAAGGACGGGGGGCGGGGCTACACGCCAAAATGACATCACACATACAGCGGCCTAACCTCAGCTACATCCATTGACGTGTCTATCTTCCACAGCTTCCTGTCAACATGACGACTTTGCCAAGTCGCCCGAGGCCAGAATTAAAAAAAAACTCAGATTGAGTTTCACACAGCGTTTTCGACAGTCGTGTCAAAACGAGGGACCAACAAGCTGGGAAAATGCGTGAAGACGGATGGAGGGAAGACGTGATCTGGAGAAGGATGTGTGTGTTTGTTGAGGGAGCGGGTGTGTTTGCGCGCGAGGAAGGAAGCGAGCGGACCGCGCAGCATACGACCACCAGCTCCGCTCTGATAATAAAGGAAGACGGGCGCACAGTCTTTTATTTGATTTGGGCTCGCCAAAGGAAACCCCATTGTTTGGGGGACTCTTGGAAGACTGCACACACACATTGTGTGAGTGTGTGTTATTGCTTAACCCCTTTTCTACATAAAATTTAAATATATTTTAAGATAAAACTTTTGTTCACAGAACCTTCAGCTTGTTTTGAACAATATATATATATATATATATATATATATATATATATATATATATATATATATATATATATATATATATATATCCGCTGAACGGATTCAGTTCGTAACACGGGGGCCCACTGTATATTAGTTCTGTCATACATATACACACACACACACACATACTATATAAGCGACTATGTTTTTCTTACACTTTAAACCCTGCAGCTTAAAGTCCAGTGCGGCTTATCTGCGTTGTTGTTTTTTTGTTTGTTTTACTAGCCACCAGGGGGCAATCTTCCAGTAAACAAACAGGAGATAGAAGATGCTATTGAAGCATCGACTAGAAGTTTGAACTGCAATTTTAATCACCACCAAAGGGCACTTGCCGCTAGTAAACAGTTGGTGAACAACAAGTATGTTACTGTTGTATTGGTGCAGTATTCTAACAATCTGAGAATGTTGGTGGCATCTATGATGGTGCTGTGTGTGTGTGTGTGTGTATATATATATATATATATATATATATATATATATATATATATATATATATATATATATATATATATATATATATATATATATATATGAAATGTTCTACTAAATCAATCCATCCTTCTACCGTGTGTGCAAAGAAAGTAATTTTTTGTGGTGTGTTCACACACAGGTTAGCGTGTCAGACCTTCCGTGGCAGACTCATGTCGGCATTACCTCACCTAGCCCTGTGGGCTGTGTAAACCTAGAAGCGTGAATTATTCACATGCACAAAGGGTTACAATGTCCTACGTTCAAGCCTATATGTTACCGCTGTAACTCATCACTTGCTTCTATCACTAAGCATAACAGATGGACGGCGGCCATTGTTGGCTGGAATCTTTCAAAGTTGCAAAAAAAAAAAAAATGCTTGGATGATTCAAAACTGAGGTGAGGGTAAACTTTGAAAAACAATTTTTAGATGGATGGATGGATGGATGGATGGATTAAACAGCTTGTTAATACTCGATAGATAGATAGATAGATAGATAGATAGATAGATAGATAGATAGATAGATAGATAGATAGATAGATAGATAGATAGATAGATAGATAGATAGATAGATAGATAGATAGATAGATAGATAGATAGATAGATAGATAGATAGATAGATAGATCTAACAGCCTGTTAATACTCAATCTAGATAGATAGATAGATAGATAGATAGATAGATAGATAGATAGATAGATAGATAGATAGATAGATAGATAGATAGATAGATAGATAGATAGATAGATAGATAGATAGATCACAAATTACATTTAAGAGGAAAAACAACAAAAGTGTCTTTAAAAAAAAAGATTATAAATACTGTACAGTATGAATTAACTAAAAATATCAATTACATTCTGTTTAAAATTTGCTGTGAAGAGATGGCATCCATTACATCATCTTTTATTCCCGAGACAGGCTGTGTCTTCATCTGGAATCTTTTAAGGCATTGTAAATGGTTTGATAAGATCAGTATGGATATTCACAAATCTCTGTTTATGTTTGACTGCCATAAACGTGGCCTTGATAGGGCTCGTGGCAGAGATGTAATAAACAAAGAAGTAATAAACGTGGAATGGTTATAAAATAGATAAGCGTCACTACAATGTGAAACAACACGAGACACCCGAAAAGTCCACAAACAACTTCCAAACTGGAAAAACGACAACTACATCATCCTCAGTAACAAGCGAGTCACCAGGAGGGGGTGGGAATAGCAGCGGTGGGGGCTAGGCAAGAGGTCAATGGTTACCTCCTTCTGCGTAAGCTCCAGCCAGGCAGTATAGAGCGGGAGCCGCAGAAGCCCGCTGGAGTCCACCAGACTCCCCCCGTCCTGGGCCAAGAGAAAGACACCACATTAGATAGACCTCTGTTTATCTCCGATGATGAAAACACACTTTTCTGCACAAAAAAAAAACCCAACTCACCCTCCTCTTAAAAGCTTTTGAATGCCACTTGCTTCCTGCATGATGTCATCACCTCTCCCTCTAACATACACACATCTTGTATTTATAGTTTTTATGCAACTTATAAAACGCCAACGTGTCTGGGACGCAGTCAAACCACCAAATAAGGAATATTCCTCTCCTTGTGATCAGTGCCGTGAGCTTCCACAAACTATCAACAAATGCAACTACATTTTTAACGCACAAATGTTCATCAGAGAACAACGCTGTCATCTACAGAAAAGACAAATATTACCTCAAAGCGATAGTCCAAAATAGAGGAATCCCTAACACAGAAAAACTGACAGTTGCATACCACCGATTTAGCCTTTCAGAAGGTGAAAAAGTCATTTCCAATATAGCACATGCCAAAAGCACACGGCTAGAGCTTAAGTATTTTGCACTATTTTGTGAAGTCAGTTAACATGTACAGTATGCTATGGATGATTACATGCCTGCCTGAAGCGACACGCAAGTGAGAGCCAGAGGCCCGCAAAGAGCAGAAGCAGAAATTTCTGGCTACTTTGGTGATAAGACTCGGCTCAGCCTGTCTGGGAATGTTGTCGACGTCGTATCACTGTTATTGTAACGGCTCGCATTGGAAAAAACTGCAAAGAACGCTCATGTGTATAAATAGAGAGGATGCAGCTTTGGTTATCCTACAGAAAATTGAAAATCATTAAAAAAAACACTATTAGAACACATTTCTACTGAATTAAATGTGATACATTTTTGATGGTCAACATTTGTTTCGTTGTGTTTGGTGAATGAGGCGAATTTACCGGCTAAAAAAGCAGTTTGTTAAAAAGTGATCAGTAGGAATGGTAACTGCTATGACAACAATGGAAAAACTGCAGCAAAAGAAAATCAATCTCATCTTGTGTTCATATCCATAAGTTATATATCTGTTGCACCATAAGTGTGTATCAGATTTCCCACACTGTGAGCGGTCAGTGAACGCCTCGGCATTGTAGTGAAGACGCTTGAAGCAGTTGTTTTTTGCCTTTTCTTCGCAACGCAGCTCGAGTTAATTTTGCCATATATGCCCGAAGATGCGCAGCATCCATGTTTCACCAAGTTTATGATAAAAAAACGGCAATTAATAAACGAGTCGAATGAAATACCTTTCTGTGTGCTCTAACCGACGCACTCTTATTTGAATCAGCTGGAGACATCCTAACGTTGACATGAACCTTTACGTTTCAGTAATCTTCCTGTGTGTGAACAAGGATGGACTCGGACATTGGTTCAGTCTGCTCGCTTTTTTTTTTTTTTTTTTTTTAAATAATGCCGTAACAACTACGGCTAACATGAGCTGCTGTTAGCGGCTACACGCGCTAGCTGCTAAGAGCCAACGGACGTCCCTCCATAGCTCGTTCCATTATGGTAACTACTGTAAGCTTATATGAAGCATTCAAGCTCTGCTAGCTAGCGGCTAATTTATGTTTGACGCATCTATAGCGGAGCTCAAGTCACCGATAAAATTAAAACGACAACAGGTGTCATACACTAATGTCAGTGCAATTAAAAAAAAAAGTTTAGTGCCTTGAATTCAGAACTATGTAGTGTTGTCAAGCTGTTACACCGCGACAAAATGCCAGGAACAACTTCAAAATAAAAGTGTACCAAAGTGCTGTATTCATGTCCAGATATTTGAAAAAGTAAACTTATTTTACAAGTTGTCATTCAGCACATTTCCTACAAACGTTGCCGCGATTTTGATAACCAAGGAACTCAAATTACTTGAGGTCTTATTTCACGGGGAATACACACACACAAACATATATTTTTGGTGGTGCGGTATGCTTTGGACACTCCCAACTCTCCAACTGCCTCGACAATGGCAAAATCCTCGTGTGTTTCCACGGCAACTCCTCCTCCCCTAAACCTTTGACCTATTGTTTTTGAGCCGAGGCACCCCGGGTCTTCTGAAGAGTGGCTCTAGTAAAGTTAAAAAAAAAAAAAAAAAAAAATGGAAGGGGGTTCTATGGACCCCCTGTGCAATCTTTAACCGTCTCATCATCTGACCCACTAAATCACCTTCTGTGCGTGCGTGCATTGTGTGTCCTTATAGGGATCGTTAACACATGAGTGGGCTCGTGTGAGAATAACAAGTCTCTATTCATAGGTCCCCAGATTTACATAATTATGATAGTTTGTAAGTGTAAATGAATGTAAATCTACATTTAGTGCCACTGAGTGTCTTGTTGTTAGAATACACACGCTCATGTAACTTTTCATCTCCATTCAAAGCAAGTTAGCTTGTTTGCCGTTAAAAATGCATCGATCTCACTTTAGGTCTATTTCGAAGGCTCCCAAGCAGGATAACATCTGATCAAAGTCAGCGTTATCTGCGTGGGCGTCATCTTGGCTGACATGCATCTGGGTTACATCACATCTTTAAAAGTCTCCTTTAGGGCTAAGGCAGGGAATATAAAAATATGTGAATCCGTTCATCAACATGTCTATTGTGTGCAAAAAAAAACCCCTCCAGGAAGTGATGCGGGGGTTTGAGTAACACATTTCTTGTGATCATTCAAGATGTGATGAAAAAGATGGCCATGTGTCAATGATAACTAGCCTCTGGCTAATGTAACGCTATGCGTCAGCTCGCTTTGTAAATTACTGCGTCCCGTTGTTAAGGATCCACCCAGTGGCGCATGTGATTATAGACTTTTGCTGATGTGGGTGCAAAAAAAAAAGATTAAAAACAAAAAGTACGGGAGATGTGGTAAACGGCACAAAAAAGGAAAACCACATAGAACGGGGGCGGAAAGGCAAATGTTTCCAAATGCGTAAACGTACTTGGAAATAAAAAGACAATGACAATGAGCACAAAGGTGACCCTGCAGCAAACACGGACCGCCATGTTGGCCAGCCATTCGTCACATGTGATGAATGCTGGCCTGTCAAAACCAGTGAAAGCTACACTATGTTCACACTTGAGACATGCACCTCTGAAAGGTGAAACCATGTTCAAAAAAGTGGACAAAAGTTGCAAAGATACAAAATGAAAGAATAGTATTGGCTTGTATGGTATGCTAGTGGAGCATGGCCCCCAAATTTTAACACAGCTTTGCCAGTAAAATGAAAATAAAAAATATTTTAACTCAATCACTCCCAAAGACGTACTTTTGCGTTTTTAGATACGAATTATGTAATTAAATCCTATCCTCCGGTGGGGGGCATATTTTCTACAATGAGGCACTCTAAAGTCGGCTTTTAAGCAGACCACACACACACACACACACACACACACACATACATACATATATATATATATATATATATATATATATATATATATATATATATATATATATATATATATATATATATAAAATTTTATTTTTTTAATTCCCAATTTTTTTACATATTTAATGCATTAACAGTCAAAATACTAATTGTTATTGCTATTATTATTTTATGATATAAAATAATTGCTGCAAACTTATAAAGAGTTAACTGTAAATACTTTATAATATTTTAAAAGACTTCACACTATTTAAACCTTCATAACATGCAATACAGCAAACACTTTGTTATGTACAGTTGCAATAATCCTAGGAAATAAGAAAACGCAAAATGAGTACAAAGCCTTTACAGCGACAGGCAGAAATGCATGGCTGTAAACCTCAAATTTTGCATGGGATTGCACATGGAATGTTAAAACTTTGAAATACAGAGACATATGGGGTCACAAAAAAATGTTTTTGCCATTCAGCGTCTTGTTAAAAAACAGCATATTTTTTGGTGAGTAGTGAATATTGAACTCCAGGCTACCTTTCATTCTCATAGGTTAAAAGGGTTATCTTATTCCCAGACTGCTTTCAAACTCATTAGAACAGTAGCCACAGGCTGTGGAAGTTTGTTGGGAAAATTACACCTGACATTTGACGTGAAGAAGAAGCTCCGCAGATATATAATTACATCTCAAAATGGATACATAAGACGGGAGATGGCGCTTGATTAAGAAAAGAAAGAAAAAAAAACAAGCTAAGCGCCGTGGGAACAAATTTGAAAAATTTTGGAATAAGGAAAAGAAGCTCCTTACCTTGTTGTAGTAGTGGAGCTGCACGGAATGCCATTGGCCATCACTGACACCGCCCGGGACAAAGGGGGACACCGTTGTCTTGGTCTCACCTGGAAGACAACCGGAAGACAGCAAATGAATGTTTGAAATTTGAAATGCTAACTGGGTGCGCACCCGCCCATCATGACCACGCCGTGATCCGAAATTCTATTTGTCTGCACTGTCAGTGTCTCAAGACTTTACTGATAAATGACTTTGTTTGTCAAAGGCAGGAGCCGCCCCAGGCAAGAATTCACAACACTGACAAGAATGCGTTTTGGTTTAAGTGTATTGTTTTACAAAGCAAGAGCACATATTCCTGCCAAGGTTTAAACCTTTGTCAACAACAAAATCAATAATTAAATGTCTGCAAAAAGACATTTTCATGGCTAGTAATTGAGGCAAGGTTTCATGCCTAGCCAAGGGAAATAAAATGCAATAAGAAAAAAATATATAATTAAAGCCAGTTTAGGCAGTAAAAAAAAAATATATTTATTTTTTAAAAAAAATATATATTTAAAAAAAAAAAAATATATATATATATATATATATATATATATATATATATATATATATATATATATATATATATATATATATATATATATATATTTTTTTTTTTTTTTTAAATATATATTTTTTTTTTTTGGGAGTCTTGATAGTTTCATTTGGCCGAGGGAAAAAAGTCGACCGAGTCTGGTAAGTCACAAAAGCTGCAACCATGTTTGCGCCACCGTTTTCTTTACATGCCTTTCTTGCAGATATGGGCAGTGTTGCGAGAGCGACAAGAGAGAAAAACTCCCCCCAAAAAACAGGTGAACCAAATTTGGGACCATTTCCAATTAGAAAAGTGACAAAATAAATAATGTTCAATTATTGTACTGAAAAATGCATACCACACAAGTCACTGTCTTGACATTCGGCATCATTGCTTGTCTTGGTGCGCAAATGCTATTATTGGGCTAGCGGGCTTTCTAGCACATGGCGCTTCCCAAAATAAAGGAAAGAACTTCCAAAAAAAAATCCTAAAGGATGTAATATCTGAGAATGCAATCCATCACTGCAAACAATTTATAGTAGTTTGGTTTAGGTGTTCACATTTTAAACAGTAGGGGCAATAAAGCGCAAAACAAGGCCAATCTGCTAATGAAGAAGAAGAACAGGAAGTTAATGGCCTCTCTAAAAGCTTCCTTTTCATTCATTCATCCAGTAAAACGTCCATAAGCTGTCAATGGCATTGAACGAGTTAAATTAAGAGTAACTTTTAAAAAGGATTCAGAGATTGTGATTCTGGGGATTGAATTTGTATTTATTTGACAGATTTTCATCTATTTTTTTTCCAGAAGTTGCAAGGTGGCGGTAATCTTGCAACCCTAATACATTATTCATCAAGTGATGAATAAAAACGAATAGTCAAGGCAAATTAAAAGTTTTCCTCTACTGCCCCTCATTAGCTCGTAATCCACACTAAATTTGAAAATTAGTGCACTCAACTTTGCAGTCATATTTCAGATTTGGCATTGCTCCCAAAACAGGATTCAACTAATCGTATTGAACTGGACCCGCCCGCCCCGCAATGACCCTTGCACAGAACCATGGGAAAGTGGAACGGGTCGAAAAACAACCCATACGCTTTTGTTCACAATGTGCGAAAGAGCGCGTGTGTTTATTTGCCATGGAGTTGGGCACTTAACGATAACATCAGAAGGAAACTGTAAATTACGTCCTCACACAAGTGCAAACGGTTTGGAGGTGCGATCGCAAACTCGGGGAAATTGACCTAACCTCCGGAGAAGGTGAGTTGGACCTGCTCGTCGACGATTTCCAAAGCGATGAAGTCGTGTTTCTCGTTGAATCGGCCGTTGTAGAGGAGCAGGGCATTTCGTTCTCTCGTTACAAACCTGGCGGGAAAAAATAAATAAATCGGCTAACGTTATATCTTGGAAAGCAGAAAAATGATCATTGACGCTAAACTGTCCCAATACTTTTGTCTAAGTGTCTCTTGAAGAAAAGTCATTAAGAGAAAGCAGGAAATGCGTAGCGTATGGTCTTTGGACAGGAAAGCAGGTTCCCCCCTGCTTCATTGGATGATGTGCGCCCGCGCGATAGCAAAGCGGCGGCCCGCCAGTGAGCAAAGTTCACGTGCGAGCCGTTTGGGAATGCAAGGTGAGGGCACAGGAGTCAGCCGGCAGATGCCAGCGGGCCAGGAAGTCGGCAGGGCTGGAGCCAGACGCTGATAAGGGAAACTCATCACAAAGACTTTCCTGTTTTGAGGGCAGCGTCATTTTTTTTTTCTCACCATCATACGAAAGATGGACTCCCATCATTACTGCCCCAACTTTCCTACCTTTGTACAGGAAGCGAAACAAGCAAAAATGTTCTATTATGATATCAACAGAGTATGAACTCGTCTCCAGATCCAGATCGAGTTTACATTTGCATGCACACAGGGTGATCAATATAAAATATCAAAACAGGTTAAATATGATTCTCAGATGCATAATAAACCTGTTTTCAAACAATTGAGATACGAACGCAAAAAATGTACATTTGGTTTTCCGTCACATCTAAATGCGCTAATCTGGATCAGAGCCGTTTTAAAGTTAGTGATGCATTGCAGCTTCTGACTGTTCGACAAACATCATTCAAAAGTAATATGAGAAAATGTTAAAAGTGGTAACCCTTAGGTTCAATTTAAATGTAACAAATCCGGATTCAATTCAGTTTCAAACTCGAGTTTCTAAACTCTAAACACTTTCTAAACACTCTGGCAGAGATACAGTATGAGCATCTAAAAAGTCAAATGTGGTTTCCAAAGTTGATTTTGATTGCCGCATAATCTGCATCAAATCCGGATTAAATACAGTATCAAACTATATCATCGATACATTTCAATTAAAAACAATCTGGCAGGAGAGTGACAGACTAAAATGTTAAATGAGGTTATCACATGTTAAATTTGATTGCTGAATAATCTGTATCAGATCCACTTTGAACTCTGTTTCAAAGAGTGAAACAAATCTGGCAGAGATTGAGTATCTAAAACATAAAAAGTGGTTTCTTATGTTAATTCTGGATCCATGACATCTGATCTTGAAGAAACAACGTTTGACAGATGTGTAAAGTGTCAAAACGCATCAATTGTGGTTTTCCATGTTGAATTTATTATTCTTTTGCTTCAGACTTCACAGAACATCTAACTGTGTTCATGGACCTTCTCTGGTTTCTCCATGGTTTATTAATTGGCCGCAAAATCTCGATCTGCTCCAGATTAAACCCCTTTCACATTCCATCTGATCCTTTTCAAAAAGATGATAATTCATCATGTGAGCCTTTAAACAAATGAATGTGTTCTGTCACAATAAATCTCAATAAATAAATCAATGAATCACAATAAATAGATGCACAATGTGGATCACATCCAGATTAAACTTGATTCCCTATCAAAGCTTCTGATACTGATGAATGAAAGTCTAATGTGGTTTTACACAACACTTTAGATCCAGATTGAATTTGGTTTGACATTAGATTTTGATCCTGATAATCAAATACTGTACATCTTGGAAGTGCACGCTTGCGTGTGTATTTTTATGTATGTATTTTTCGAGGTTAAAAAATAAGATTAGGCCGAAAGGGAAGGAACTCACATGAGCGAGACGGTGAAGTGGAACCGTTGCCGCAGACCCCTGAAGGTGACAAAGGATTGTCCGGGGAAGCTGCGCGTGGTCATCTCACAATATGGCTTCTCGTACTCGCCGGCTAGACACTGGCACAGGAAACCGCCGGCGAGCCTGTTCACGCATTCGCCACCGTTCTTGCACACGCCTGGGACGCAACTGTCCGATGAGGTGTTCACCTCACAGTGCTCGCCTGAAGAAAGAGAAGATTGTTGTAAATGACGTTTTTTTTAGTTTTATTTGATAAAAGCAGTCAAGTTTTGGTTTTTAGTCATGGGTAATCCTGATAATCAAAAAAATAGGCTTCCGTCTTCCCTTCTACTGGTTGGTAAAAAAAGAGAATAAACCTGCCTTTGGTATACATACCACTATCGTGAAAAAGTGTGCAACCACATCCCTGTGCACTAGTGCTACCAGTGCAAAAGTTATTGTAAAGCCCTCTCGCTGGCAACATTTTTTTCAACTATCTCTGCAGACATGATCGAGACCACAACAGCCTGGAACCAGGTAATGGCCCTTCTCTCTGCGGCATAATCCCATTTTCCGCGATCTGAATTATCAGGATCTGTTTCCCTGTAATGCGGAAACCCAAGAAGAACCCTGTCATCGGTCCAATTATGGGACAGTGATGGCTCCAAGTGTTGAACTGTGACCTCCAAAAGGGAACCGGCACTCAGTTTTTGGTACGTAAAACATGCTTGGGGGGGAAGGGGGATATAATGGGATAATGAGATCAGATAAGATGGAGGAAGCGCGGGGAGGACAGGCCGATGAAGGCTGTCTCGCTTGGACCTATTAGAGAGACACGGGAGAAGAGAGCGCCGGGTATCGGGTGAACACGGGGAGATATTCCGACCCAGCCTCTCACCGGTGAAGTCGTCCAGGCACTCGCAGGTGTAACCGCCCTCTCGGCTGCGACACAGGCCGTTGTTCTTGCACGGCCCCGAGTAGCAAAGGTCGATCTCCGTCTCGCAGTAGTCGCCGGCGAAGCCGACGGGGCAGCGGCACCGCAACCCGTTGATGGGGTGGATGGGCCGGAACAGAACCGTGTTGGACGCGATGAAGGGGGGCGAGCTGTCGAACTTGAGTACCGACACGCACTTCATGTAGTTCTCGCAGGGCTCCCGCAGGCAAATGTTGTCGTCGAATGG